>NC_089779.1:152500-237500 GCF_040412425.1 Macrobrachium rosenbergii | reverse complement strand
GAATTAGTAATTGTTCTTGACCCCTGCCACTTGAAAACGCAAGGTGAATGACTTATTTCTATACCCATGACAACAGACAACATGTTTAGCAAAAAAAAAAAAAAAGTGAGCAGCACTGGACCCCAGCTGTCTCCCATTATTTTGAGGGAATCCACTTGCTGGGCAGATTGCGCCATTTCTTATTTTCAGCTGAGTATTTTAGCAGAAGCCGCACATATCCTCACTCCAGTTTTATGAGCGTTAACATCCTTTTAAACAACAGCTCACAATGTGTAGATAATTGCAGCTTACCGGGAAAAATGCTAAAAGTCTCCTCGGCAATCCAGCAAAGAATTCATTAGCATCAGCAGCCACGTAAAAGACCTGTTATGGCAATAAACCATCCATATATTCTGTTCCTCCTTTTCGTCGCCCGAGAGGCTGCGCGCTGCCCATCTGAATGAGGGTTGTGACAGGGCTCGGTGTCATTTGGACCACCTTAGAAACTCGTCGTTTGAGTCTATTATCAAAACACTGACATCTGCCCCTGGGACCACGCGGCGTCGCTTATTTGGGGAGAGAGCGAGAGAGGTGGACGCTCGTATATACCCTCGACACTTTTTATGAAGTTGGATGGGTTTTCCTTTCAGGGTGAATGGAGGGGGATTCAATGAGGCCGGAGGAGAATGTCCTTTGGAAGTGCAATGGCAAGGGATTCAGGAGATTCCTCCTTGGGGAGAAAATGGGACAAGGAACGATGGAATCAGTTAATCAGATGTTGTATGATCTGAAGCTTAGTCTTTTCCAGTTGTCTAAGTACAGAAGAATTAAACAGCTTTTGGATATCGTTATGTAGGCATGAGTTACTGATCAGCTGGTCAACAAAATAAGCTTGCATCACAACAGCTATACCATCGACTCGGGAAATATATGGTTTGCTTTAAAAAGTGTTGTGTCTATGCACATCTAAGAGAGAGAGAGAGAGAGAGAGAGAGAGAGAGAGAGAGAGAGAGAGAGAGAGAGAGAGAGAGACTATACAGTACAGAGTGAATGTCTAACACATTTGACTCCCTTCAAACTCCATAAACTGCAAGATAACATCACCTGAATATTCAGCAGGCGCTCCCAGTACATCGCCGCACTCTATGGCAATTTCGAGTCCTCGAACGCAAAAACAACACCCACCAGAATAACATCCACTGTGAATGGAAATCGAACCAATTACTAACCGCATCAGAGAAAGGATCTCAACACTTGAAGAAAGCTTCAAAAGGGCGTCGAAGGCTTTAGACACGAGATGAAGTCTTTCCGGAAGGCAAAACGCCAAGGGCTAATAAAAACTCGCAGCTTCCATGTGGTCAGTTTTGTTAACTATTATTTACCTGCCTAAAACTTGTCTCAATACTGACCACATCTCACTTTTTACTTTTTCATCATACGCCCGTGGTAGCTGTCCGGCCCTAACCAAATAAATCTCCTCTGTCCCTCTGGGTCTGTGGGCGTACTGCCCTTAAGGGCGCTGGTACCCGTCTTTACCCATAGATTTCGATTCTTTTGGAAGAAGCCCATGCGACACCTTCTTGCCGCGGGAGTTGGTCACTCCGACACCCAAAGGGAAGGTGTGCTCGACATGACTGGCACCGGGGCTTATTATTATGCTAATGTCTCATCCCTCAATTCATCGCCCTTTCTTTCGGTGTCCTCTGCTATTAATCTCTCTCTCTCTCTCTCTCTCTCTCTCTCTCTCTCTCTCTCTCAAAATAATCTTAGAGTCTCTTATTCATCCAATAATTCAGTTTTTCTTAGGAATGGGTTTCTTTTTCAAGAACAATACCACATAGTTTTGTACGCCTTCAACAAAACTATTAAAAAAAAAACAAACTTTCTTGACAAATGCTCTTATATCAACTGCATTTTCACCATATTTACCACTCATTATTATATTATAAAAGGCAAAACCTGTTTAGAAAGTGGCAAAGAATAATAACAAAAAGATTAAAAATACGATCTTACTGAATATGCATACAAATTCACTTTCATGTGATTTAATTCCCTTGTACAAACTAAGCATTAGCCAAACATGCCCAGTCTTAAGTGAAGCTTGGGATATGTCGATGATTACTGACTATCAGTTCCAAGTTATTGAAAGAATAATGGGTCACAGGCGCGAAGCAACACAAACTAGTGTAGACAAAAGCGAAGTTGTACAACCCTGAGATCTGGACAGTACTTGGATGGTTTACCCCTAAGAACATCCGCCGGGCAGGGCATGGGGCTAACAGCCTTGCCCCGAAATACCAGATGACAGGTTAACACCTTCTGAAGTCACTCTCTCTAATATACATATAGATTCTATATAAATAAAGACAAAATCCACGGAGGAAAGAGAAACACTGGAGTGCTGCGAGGCCTTTCGACTGTAGTCCATTATTTAGCAGTGTGCTAAGTAAAGGACGACAGTCGAAAGGCCTCGCAGCACTCCAGTGTTTCTCTTTCCTTCGTGGATTTGGTCTTTATTTATATAATCACCACGTCCCATATTTTCGTGATTCAGTTATACATAGA
Source organism: Macrobrachium rosenbergii (assembly GCF_040412425.1). Lineage (NCBI taxonomy): Eukaryota > Metazoa > Arthropoda > Malacostraca > Decapoda > Palaemonidae > Macrobrachium > Macrobrachium rosenbergii. The sequence continues at coordinate 234,956 of NC_089779.1, read as the reverse complement.
TTCTGTATATACATCTCAACCTAAAAAGACTTCGAGAAATTAAGAGGTCATTGTGGTTAATGCAATTAAACACGTATCTGGCAAAAACTGACCAGTAGATTATGTATATATTATACATGCAAATATATATATATATATGTAATGAATATATATATCCATATCTATCTATCTATCTAATCTATATATTTATATATATATATATATATATATATATATATATATATATATATATATATATGTGTGTGTGTGTGTGTGTGTGATGTCAATATTATATATATATATATATATATATATATATATATATATATATACATATATATATATATATATATATATATATATATATATATATATATATACATATATATATATATATATATATATATATATATATATATATATATATTAAACACATCACACACGCTTATAAATATACATATATATATATATACATGTATATATATATATATATATATATATATATATATATATATATATATATATATAATATATATATACCTATATATGTTTGTGTGTATGCCTGTATTGTATGACGAAAAATTGATTAATTTCGGTGTTACAACAATAACAAATAACAACAATAATAATTTCGCCATAAAACGTTAAGGGAAATAATATCTGTGTTTACTGAAAATCTTTATATTTGGAATAATGCAAAAGTTCAGGGAAGAATATATTCATTTTCAAAACTTATGCATTACTATTTTTATCAATTTCCCTTTCCGATTGAATCTTTATTTTACTTACAAACAAGACGTCGCGTCGTCCTATAAGTTCGAAACTGTATTCGATCATTCGAGTGCATAACAGAGAAAAATTCTCGAATGAGAAGTGACAGCTTTTCGCTTTTGTGATTTTCACACTTCCCTGCCGCTGCAACAGAACAGAATTACTTGCAGAGGGACTATACACATGATATTGCATGTAATAAAATTACATACAATTAAAGTCACTGTCAATACTGCTGCTGGAATTTTTTTGCTTCAAAGCCAGAGCGTGGTATCAACTTAAGATATTTTAACTTTTCATCAGCAGTGCGCTTATTACCAGCAAAGTGAATTTATTATCAAATCATTTGTAAACTCTAAACAACTGGGAATCTGTACCGGCAAACACAAAACTGTTGCAACAAACGCAACGAAAGGTCAAAGGTCGCAGGGAAGGAAATGTTTGATAACTTGCCAAAAATGAATCGGCGTTATCAGCATGGTCTCAAATAAACAACAGAATTCCTCAAGTAACGTTAGACGCGAAGGATTCGGTTTATAAATTGGATACGTCCGAGGCGTTTCGCCCCGGCCTACGTGGCGAATAGTAATATATTTTTTCCATCTATTTCATCTAACTTTTTCTTATTGTTCACGGGAGATGACCTCTTCCCTTCCCCCTGAAAGGACAAGCATCTATGAAGTGAGAAAGACTAACAACATTCATTCTGTCATTATATCTACGATTATTGTTACATTCTCATGTATAAGTAAGTGAGAAAATTAAAAAATACAAAGAATTATATATTCTGAGCGCATGAATATATATATATATATATATAGAGAGAGAGAGAGAGAGAGAGAGAGAGAGAGAGAGAGAGAGAGAGAGAGAGAGAGAGACCCAAGCTTACCTATAAAACTCTGTTTAGGGGAGTCTAAATGCCTAACCATATATGTGTGATCCAGGACCCACGATTCATTAATCAAGCTGCCAACCCCGTTCAAATTTCATCAGTGGCCTCGCTAAATCGATAATATAAAATATAAACTTTTTTCGCTGTCCAGCCCTCTTCTCTGCTATTCATTAAGACAGGCCGACCGATATCATCTGGGAACAGACTTTTCAGCAAGTTATCTTTTGAGAAGAACAAATCGGTGGCGCCCGTCTGAACACAACGCTCTCGCTCTCGCTCTCTCTCTCTCTCTCTCTCTCTCTCTCTCTCTCTGTGTGTGTGCACAAGACGTTCGCCTATTATTCGCATTACCGTCACCATTATTATCATTATTATTATTATTATTATTATTATTATTATTATTATTATTATTATTATTATTATTATACTTGGATTTTTCGGAGACTTTCTAAGTTCAATTTCATTGTTTTATTAATAATAATAATAATAATAATAATAATAATAATAATTATTATTATTATTATTATTATTATTATTATTATTATTATTCGTGAATTCTCAAAACCATTCATGTTATCGTTTTATAATCAGCATCTTTATAAAGTATAGACATTATTATTATTGTTATTATTATTATTATTATTATTATTATTATTATTGTAACATGAAACTCGGGAAGGTTGCTGGCTATCAATACAATTAATGCTACTTAATTGCAAGCTCTGGTCTACCTGTCGTTTTGATTGTTTCTTCTATGAAATTGATCATTTAGAAGTTTTTCTTTTTCTTTCCGTTCTTCAATTTTTTGATTTTTTGATTTCTGTACCATCAGAAGTAAAGCCTGAGGCGCTTGCTTGCAGTTTTTCGTATATATATATATATATATATATATATATATATATATATATATATATATATATATATATATATATATATATATATATATATATATATATATATATAAACACTAAGCTACAAATGTCGTTTCATATCCAATCGTTCTACCTCGGAAATATATATATATATACATATAATGTGTGTGTGTGTGCGTGTGTGTGTATTTATAATTGTGAACTCCACAGAACTGGATTCCATTCTCAAACTGATGGACGATCAAGGATATTAAGAGACTCCGACTACGGCGCCGTAAAGTGAGCGACGGTTGGCATCAAATTACTTTCCTTCATATGAACGAGTTTGATGCTCCACTTTGACTGGCCGGACTGGTTATACGGGCTGATAAAAGATTTAGATTAAGGTTAAATGGCATTGTAAAAAGTGAAAAGTTATTTTCACACACACACAATAACATACCCGATTTCTTAATTTTAGAAATGTTGTGCAACTGTAGAAGTTAAATTATTATTATTATTATTATTATTATTATTATTATTATTATTATTTACGCAAAGTGGGAAGAAACACATACCTCCAGCTGCATTCCGAAAAGAGATTCCAAACCAAAATAGTCAAGGGTAATACTGAAACATTTTTTTGCTTAGTAGGTTTGCTTGAAAATAGTATAGCTTTCAGCAGGATAACATACTTGAGTGCGCAAGTTTGAGTATATTCTTCTGTAATAATGATCTGTACTAACAATACTCCATGGAGACACGTCTTTCTCATCCACCGGCCAAAATGATGAAATAACATCCCACTCAGGGACGAAATAACAGTTGACCTCCAACCCATTAACGGTTTTGACAGACGCCTCGAAAATGATCTTGTCAGGGTCATCATCTCGCTGGAAACTCTTCGACTAATCGGTTTCTCAAAACAGATGACACTGAACGAAAGCCACAATGTCCGTCGAAGCTTTCAAAAGCGCGCGTTCCAATCTTCTTCGCTCGAGTGATCGCTAGAAAGGACAGCCCTCATTTGCGAACATAGAACCTCTCCTCCTGTCTCTCATCAGGTGGGGGATTTGGACCGCCTGGTTTTAGGGAGGACCAGAATCGTCGATGAGATATCATCACGTACAGGTAATCTCGCATTCTATAATTACCCAGTCTCCCTCCACAATGCAATACACAAATAGGTGGCAAATTTCTCAGTCTAGTGGTCCCTTTCCGCTAATTCGATACACATGCTTCGCAGTTCTTAAGATGTAGTAGATGACCAAACTAATCTCGGGTGTGAATGACGGCTGAGAATTCTATTTCCACGTGTCAGTTCGAGTAAGATTAAGGTATGAAAAAATTTCCTCTCCTCTATACCTTAATCTGTTGAGGTCTAAAATGTGGATTGCTCGTTGAATTAAACTATTTCACAATTAAATCGGAAGATATTTTGCTTCGGCGATTTTACGTCGTCAGTGCACCGAACATTTTTAAGATGACATCCTTAAATTATTAAATGTATTTGATCATTTGAATTGTTCCTCCAGTCGATCCAGAGAACTGGCTACTTATTCATTTTTAAGCAACCGTTAATTGAATGGATAAGGCCATTACGAGGATAAGGGATAATAAACGAAAATTTTGAAAAGTTCAAACACAACTGTATCAACAGATTTGAGTTGATACCAGAATGGATATGATATTCACTAGCGCACAATTTAAAAAAAAAAAACGAACATAAGCCGTTATCGACAACAAACAAAACAAGTACAGCGCCCAGGCAAATCTCTTTCCATAGAGACGGACGTTCGTCCAACCGCAATAATTAAAATTTCGAAAACATAATCCAATGCTCCTGTATTCGCCCAACTCGGAGGTGCATAAGGCAATCGTGTGCTCCACCCAGCTCCCTAAATTTGGGTCTGGCGGTGTTAAATATCATAAGGCTTCGGGGGATATTCGGCCGAAACTGTTCTTCCGTTTAAGGACTGCAGTGTCGTGGGGAGATGTATGAACAGAACTGCACGCGCGAAGAAAAACGCCAATTGCTGCTTTTCTGTAGTTGCGAACTGTATTCGACTCAAGGTGGGAATTCTTTGTAGTGCGAAGTTTTAGAAAAATATTTACGAATCGTTTTCCAGGAAAATGTATGATATACGACGGTAAAATTCATGCTTTACAAAACAAACAAAGCCGCAACATTCCTTATGCCATGTGGTTTTTTCGGTTTATTTCAGCGCCACGTTGTGGCGACGCAGTATTTATAACACCAATGTGAATGCTTTATAGTGGCACACTGAAAATAAATAGTCTACTTTCAGTCCACCGTTAAAATTCGTACGAGTACACTTAGTCGGAGAGAGAGAGAGAGAGAGAGAGAGAGAGAGAGAATTAATCCTTTTCAATCAAATCTTTCACCGAAATCTGGCGACATCTCCCATTCACTTCGCAAAATAAATAGCCCTCATTCCAAAGGGAATTTGCAAACGCACGAACATTTGCTATCCATATATCTAATATTAAGTGGAGGCAAAAATATTTGCGCCCCCAGCCATTTCCATTTCAAATCATCTGGGCAATAACGGGGCACAAACGGACAATCGAGTGCCTTATGATCCCATATAGCTAAGGCATGAATTCGCTTTGCCCAGTTGTAGGATCTTGAGCATCCCAAAGAGCCTGGTCGTTATTCTTGGTGAGTTATCTATGTGGCCGGGATGCCAATATATCCTTCCCTTTCTGTTCCGTACCTAAAATTACAGAGGGCGATTTCGGCCTCGACTATTTATACCTTTTAAAAATAGCTGAGACTGAAACAATGGACGGTGTTTGTGGCTTTCCGTCCCAAGCGTTGGGGCTATTACTCTCTCTACCATTGTATTTTGCTCGATCGTTTCATTTTCAGCACTCTTTAGTGTATGCCATTAACATCTTTATAGTGCCATATACCGTCATGTATCCAGCTCACCGGTGTATTCGTCAGAACATCAAAAATTATGACCTATCTTTTAAAGAGAATATGGGTTACCACCCAATTCAGATCTTCAAATTTATGCCTGCCCTCCTGATCACGCACTCATGAAACCCACCATTTGAGTACCGGAAAAAATGATGACCGGAATAAAAACATTGGACATCATAATGAACATCATCACCTCCCCTAGCATTAGCCAACAAGCTAACCTCGCCAACGCTGGCATCGTGTATTAATAAAAACCCATCCAGTCCTTGCACGTCTACCTGTCTGAGGAGACTCCTCCTACTCTTAAATCTAATGGCCGGAGGGCCAGGTGGGCCCGACAGGTGGCGCAGTGGGAGAGAGAGAGAGCCTGCGCCATATTATTCTCTCTCTTCCTCGCAGCAGCTATAATGCATCCTTGTATGCTCACACACTCTGCCCTTCTTGTTGTATTACTCTCCCTCGACCCTTACTTCCTCTTCCTTATTATTTCTTCTTGCGGCCCTCCATCCAATATCCTTTTCTTTTTCAGCGGTGGAATCCCGCACACAGCCTTGCTCGTTACACAGTCCATCCATGTGTCCTGCTAAACTCAAATCTAGAAGCACAGATTATGAGTCAGTATAAGAATCCTCTGAAGGTAGCCATTATAACAAGCTATCTTTTTGTGCTTTTATTCTTGTTGCTTACATCTGAGTAGTAATGCACAAAATAAAAAATAAAAAGGAAACTAATTCTATTCAACCTCAACAACTTTTTTGAATGACAGTGCTCAAAATATTTTGAGCTGGGCGACTGACAGCCATTCTGACGGAAATCCAGAATGTCATATCGGTAATTCTATTTCCAGATATGGTTTTCTTCTCTCTAGAAGTTGATAAATCAGTTTTCTAAGTATTCTTACTTCTTTCGGTTAATTTCAAAATAACAGGTGACTGCACTATCATTTCAGTGTTCAATTGTACAAACCTTTATCTCGGTGTTCCTTCTGATCCATTAAGAGTCTGGGAGTGATCTTTCAGTGTTCTTACTCTGGTTCTTATTGAATAGTTTCAGGGAGTCAACATTTACCATAAATTTTACTACAACTTTCTCAAGTTCCCCGTGATTTTATTTCACTCTGTCCACTAATGGAGACCGCCCATGACATATGTATTAACTGAGAGATCTTTTAATTCTTCTTATTTTCCGCCTTATCTTTTTTTTTTCTTTGCTTAAAGAAAATCATGAAGGTTTCATACATAAACTTCTTGCAGGTTTATCATTATCCTTAGACCTAAATTTCTTTTAGCTTTCTCTGCAGCCATTCCACGTTTCGATCACACTCCACCTCAGGTATTAAAACCCTTCTCAGCCACGACCCTCCACTAAAACGTCACGGGAGGGGCATCTACATAATACCCTATTCAAAGATCCTTTGTTGGGAGAACATTCCTGAGCAATTAATCTGTTTTTTTACAAACAGTCAGTCCTTTTGTTTTCGACATATAAAAGGACTCGCCTATTGGGGTGACTCACACACTTCAGAGGTCCATTGTTTTTCGAAATTATAATTTGATTGGTCCAAGCACTTCAGTCGACCAATCAGTATCCAGGGTGCTAAAGAAGGTGTGTATGGCAATGTTGCTTTTGCTGGGCACTCGTCTCTCCATGGGCGTTGCAGACAATACGGAATAACGCCCTTTTCCCAACGGTGGATGGATTCACTGATCGCCATATAACAGCCACAAGATTTAAATGGATGTTTGTACAACAAATTAATAGCTACACTGCCGAATTAGTAATATACATATATATATATATATATATATATATATATATATATATATATATATATATATATATATATATATAATTTCCTCGTGATCCACTGGTAATACCGCTTGCTTAACCATATAAGAGCCAGGTTCGATTCTTCATCAATGAAGGGTGATTCGGGCGCCGTTAGTCGACAACCCGCTGTGCTCACTCTGACCTCACTCTGAGATATACCGGGTAGCTAGTCGACTGTGATGGGTCAAGGGTACGGTGAAGAGGGGCATGGGGTAAGCAAACTCATTCCAGAAGGACTTGTCCAGAACCAGAAGTTTACTGCCTGAAGCCATCCCATTTAAGGAACAAGATCCAATGTAAGAACATTATAAATATATATATATATATATATATATATATATATATATATATATATATATATATATATATATATATATATATATATATATATATATATATATATATATATATATATATATATATATATATATATATATATATATATATATATATATATATATATATATATATATATATATATATATATATATATATATATATATATATATATATATATATATAAGCAGGATATGGCAATCAAATCCTAGAATTGAAATTCGTGATAAACAATGTTAGAAACATTTCAGCTAGATAAAACAGAATTTGCAACAGAAAATACGGGAGGGCCTTCAACTCCGTTAATAACGACGAACGAAAATGTCCTTTCATTCCTTGGTTATCACAAATACCTCTTCCACCTAATCGAGATAACTGAACATTTCACTGCAGGGGAAATCTTATCTATCTGCAAACTGCAATTTATCGCAATGAACCTGGATTAGGCGACACCATCGCCCCGATATTTTTCCTCTAAGAAAACAAGAAAGGTTTTACACCGTCTGATAACAAGTCTTGCGTCGGCTGGTTTCTCAGTTGGATTTTAACTCACCTCTCTCTCTCTCTCTCTCTCTCTCTCTCTCTCTCTCTCTCTCTCTCTCTCTCTCTCTCTCTCTCTCTCTCTCCCCTTAATTTTTGAGTCATCATTCTAGTAGAAAATGTAACGGTTTAAGTTACTGAAAAGCAAATTATATTCTATATGCGATATAATTTTGTCAGCATTGCTACTGCTATTAACATCATCGTACTGACACGCGTAACTACATCACGTACCATTAACCAGTCTGTAAGCGTCCCGAATGTTTAGTATGAAACCGTACGACGTGCAATTTTCTCCCATGAAGGAAAATCCAATATGCCTGAAAGTTTCATACCACTGCAGCATTACGATAAACACCGGATCTCCTCCGCAAGAGACAAGGTCGGTCGCGTGTGCAAGGCGATGCTCGGTAAGATTAAAGGATTTATGAGAAAGATTATGTCTAACAGTGAATACCACCTGCATCTCAAATTGACAATGGAAGGACACAAACGTGAAAACTTTCACACGACTTAGAACGCTCATTTGATGACAGTTATAGAAAGATATATATATATATATATATATATATATATATATATATATATATATATATATTGTGTGTGTGTGAATATACTATTTCGTAGATCTCTACAGGTACAAATCATATTCTGCGGGACAACGGCAGTGATAAATTACTTTGACCAAATTCAAATTCATTCAAGAGTAAAATTTCAAGCACAAATTCCCTAACGTTTAAACTGAGTATAAACAAAAGCATACAGATCAAAAGACGAAAAGAGAGCTCGACAAATGGACGGAATAATATCAGACCGCACAAAAAACACGTGGCACATAAAGTTAGCCTAACTCTATTCAAATTAAGCAGTTTTTTTTTATTCTTTCTGGAAAACAAATAACCGATAGGAATTGCTTCATTGCAAGAGCAACATAAGGAAAAACTGAGAGTGAATGAAAGCCTTGATGAAGGGATTCGCAAATCAATCTAACCCAGACAATTAAATTACGGAAGCCCACGAAGTGAGAGTTTGTGAAAGACTCACAACAGATTAAGTAAGACGATTTAGACTTCCTGTCTGGTTACAATGGTGAATAGTCCTCTTCTATTCATGAGAAACTTCTTCTTCTTCTTCTTTTAACGTGCTTTTTTCCCATTTTTGTATGGGGTAAGTACGATGCCTTCTTTTGAAGGACTTTTTGATTTGGCTTTGGGGTAGACCTGTGGTCGAGGGTGTAAAATATCTTGTACCTCTTTTCTTTCGCTTCGAGGCCCACTGGCTGACTTTATACATGAACTACTTCCAGTCAAAGATGATTACGTATATATAACATGCTCAAATTCACTACTGGGAACAAATGATCATAACTTCCAGCTTCCTCCAGGCAATAAAACCTGACTGCAGCTGAACCTGTCTGCGGCGCACCGCTTCTAATTCATACCAGACTAAGTAGGTCTGTGTGTTTCTTTCCTGACACTGAATTTGGTTTCAACTGTTATTCATTTCTTTGACGATGAAATTCTCTTGCATTAATTACCTTCCAAGTTTTACTGATCGGAATTCCTGTGCCTAAATCTGATTTATGATTGGCTTTCTGTCCCATAACTGTCTCTGTTACCATTTAAAATATATAAACTGTGAAAATAACTGAGAATAATCATTAGCCTCCTGAGCAATCTTCCACGTAACAGAATATCCACTGGTCAAAAATAAATCAAAACAAACAAACAAAAGATTAGTTAATTTATTGTACTCTATTCAGGTGTGATTAACAAAAATGTTTCTTCGCAACTACTTAATGTTTATCGTTGCTGGTGCTTTTAAGTATATCATTTAATTCATTTTCTGCAACAACCATTCAATTTCAAGTTTCTCTGCTCCCCACACCACCAAGAAATCGTCTACTCTTAAAAATGTGTTCCTGACTCTCTCTTCATGATTCCTGATCCTATTTGATTCGCTTCGAAGTTATCTAATAAAAATTTTTTACAAATATAACTATCAGTAGACGAGAAACAATTACTGTAACTGTCAAGACAAGAGAACTCTGACGATAACTAAGCACTAAAGCAGTAGTAATAGTGGTAGTAATAGTTGTAGTAGTAGCAGCGGGTGTTCCTCTTAACCTTCATGCCCAAAACCGGACACTTGGAAAAAAACTTCCAAACTTGGCCTGTAGGCTATGACAAGCTTGGGCCCAAGTTGGACCCTATATCATATTAGCTTCGTCTCCAGGGGTTAAGTCCTGAGAGCATGGGTGGGGTGAGTTTTGTTTTGACTGTCCAAGGGTAGAGAGAGAGAGAGAGAGAGAGAGAGAGAGAGGGTGGCTCCAGAAGGCCTTAACCTCTGATTGCCAGCAGTTATATGGGATGAGATTGGTCAATTAGTGCTCTTTTCGACCCTAGCTGCATCCACATTCGACTGACCACTAGGTACCAAAGATAAGGCTTATCTGGGATTAAACCTTACCTTCTCGTGGAGCGTTTGTGTGTTTGTGTGTGATGAAGTCAAAACTAGTGTTCTTCACACATGGAGGCAGTTTCTGAGCAAATAAAGACCAAGGATCTCTCAAGACTGACATCCACTTCTGCTACCTGTATACGGCAGGCCAGACACATTAGCAGCATTCAGAGGAATCCCTTTCATGCCATAATTCGCCATACACTATACGCTACTCATCTCGCTCTATTGTGAACACAACAAAAGACGGTGATTAAAAACGAAGCTGGCAATTACAGGATGGCAAAGAGTAATTCCTGAGGACCACAATTACCACTTCTTTAGCACCCTCCAATTACTTATCTCGATACTTAATCGGCCCATCATTTTTCGCAACGAAAGATAACCAGTAATTGCAATGCTGTAAACAGAATTGGCAACGCCGCAATTAATCACGTAAGGATACAGGAATGCTTCCTGCCTGATCTGCCTGATATATCGTATCTGCCTCCGGGGCTTCATTGGTGCTCTGTCTCGTTACTTTAACGATGGTCAGCACTGACTGAATGAAAATTAATTTAAGATACTGGAACACGAATGGATGAGATCTTGAACGAGGAAAAATTCTGCAAAGAAAGACGGGTGTAATGATTTTGTCTCCAAGGTTAAAAATTTCGGTAAAAATAAACATAAGTAAAAAACAATGAAAATGAGGAATTAAAAAGTATTACTATAGTCTCAGTAACTTGCCGATATCCCGCTCAGATGATAATGGGTATACTCTTTTAAGTCCGGCCTCGTTTGTGTATTCATATATCTAAGTAGCCTACCAGTTTTAAAAAATCTAATTAGTTACACTGAATAGATCGGAGGGATTAGTGAGGATAAATAAACTTACGAAATGTCTCTGGAGGAAGCAAAATTAATAGACAAGAAGGACATAAAGTTTTTCAGTATGGACATAAAAAACTGCATTACGATACCAACACGTAATTCATGATTAGAAGTTTTCATATCTATTCGCCAGACAGTCTATCAAAGGCAGAACCAGTACTCACAGCAACAATAAATCCATCGCAAAAGACAATATAATGACTTAATCACAGAAACGGTCTGTTCCTGACTGCTATTACGAGGAGGGATGATTCAAATTACCACTGACAATACCTGCATAATATAATTGGATTATAAACTTGTTTTGTAATTGTAAAGAAAATTCAGGTACTATTTCATGACAAACAGACACACACACACACACACACATATATATATATATATATATATATATATATATATATATATATATATATATATATATATATATGTGTGTGTGTGTGTGTGTGTGTGTGTCATGAAATAGTACCTGAATTTTCTTTACATTTGCCAAAAAAATTTATAAGCCACTTCTATTATGCAAGTATTGTCTGTGGTAATTTAATTACCCTGCATCGTAATAGCATTCAGGAACATATATATATATATATATATATATATATATATATATATATATATATATATATATATATATATATATATATATATATATATATATATATATATATATATATATATGCACAGAAAAAGTGACAGGTTGACTTCCTTAATTTAGCGATAAACACGGAAATAAAACGAGAGAGAAACTAGGTATAACGAGAGACGAAAATAACCATTTTATCGGTTTGGTGTGATAGGCCCAACAGATATGACAAAGCACGAGGAATAAAAGCCAACATAATCTGATCAACAACGTCGAAAGTCAGCCATAAGATATCCGTAAAATCGTCCATAATGTCGATAGTAATTTACCACCGACACGAAAAGCGTAGCCAATGTCTTTCCTATTTTTTTTCGTGGGTCCTCTCCATCGACGTATTACAAACACCTCCGGCCATTCTTTTTTTTTATATATAAATAACAGGGTCCGTGGGTGATTAGGCAGATGGTATGGGCAGATAACATAGGCTTTGATGGATCGGTCTCGACACTCGTTTGTTCTTTTGTGGGGGAAGGCGAGAGATTCGGGCGGGAGGGGGGGGGGGGTCAGGAACAGGCGGGTGGGGAGATAGAGGGGTGCGATATTGATTGGGTTTTCCGAGATAATCAAAGAGTGAGATGACGTTACATGATGGACTGATGAATTGGCTGGAAAAAATCCACAAAGCGAGTTGGGGTATAGAGAGAGAGAGAGAGAGAGAGAGAGAGAGAGAGAGAGAGAGAGAGAGAGAGAGAGAGAGAGAACATAAAGTGTCTGAAGGCTATGTTCTTTGAGGAAAATTTTTTTTTAGTTAGATCCAATGCAGTTTCTTTGTAAGAATTCTTCCGTTTGAAGAATTTGTCAATTAGGAGAACAATATTTTTACGCACTGAAAGTAAAAATATACTCCAAGTATATGATAGACTTAGTTGCTAGCAAAGAAAAAAAAAAGTCATCAGAAAGTTCTTTTTGTAACCGCATGCGCAGAAAATTGACGACAAAACTGCATTTGAACTGAATATATTTAAGTATTCAGCTGATCTTGTTGCTACATACGAACAGGACGATTCAATTAAGAGAATGAAAATTCTTTACGCGGTATTTTTTTATTAAGAACAAATTCAAGGGTTTCTGTGACAGTGGCTGAGAGCGCATAATCCAATTACCAAAGAACGTCAATAAAACAGATAATTAATGTAGTAGGTGAATAACATGAAATTTATGACAGGAACTCACCAATAAAAGCGCAACACTGTTGCGCACCATACCTAGCTATGATTAAAACTGCGTTTGCAATCAGGGTTTTCATTAACCCATCAAGAGAAAGCAATTATACCAATTTCTAACGACTGCGGTTTCAGGAGAGAGAGAGAGAGAGAGAGAGAGAGAGAGAGAGAGAGAGAGAGAGAGAGAGAGAGAGAGAGAGAGAGAGAGAGAGAACCGGAGCAGAAAGCGGCAGCTGAAACAAACAGATGATTTTCGAAACAGATAAACGGATTAGAGGTTAAAGAAGATTAAGAGTTAAACAACGGCGATGGAACACATTTAGGGCACTCTCAGGATGGAGGAGGGAAGGATGGTCAGTCATTAGGCTTTCCTCTATTTGAACAAGTTATTAATAGATTAAAGGGATACTGAAAATGCGTGGTTCTGTGAGAGAGAGAGAGAGAAGAAGTATATCTTAGTTTAACCAGACCACTGAGCTGATTAACAGCTCTCCTAGAGAGGTCTGGCCCGAAGGATTAGACTTCTTTTACGTGGCTAAGAACCAATTGGTTACCTAGCAACGGGACCTACAGCGAGAAATGAATTTCTATCACCAGAAATAAATTCCTCTTATTCTTCATTGGTCGGTCGGAGATTCGAACTCGCGGCCAGCAGAGTGCTAGTTGAGAGAGAGAGAGAGAGAGAGAGAGAGAGAGAGAGAGAGAGAGAGAGAGAGAGAGAGAGAGATATTAAAAGGGTAGGGAGTTGGCGTCTATTAAACATGGTGTCAAGCAAATTGATGGGTTGATGAATATAAATTTTCCTGGGTGAAGAAATCGGTTAATGACGAAATACATCGGGGTAATACCTGGGCAGAGCACGATAAACATAATCAAGGGTGTAGCATCCTTCCTGTCAGAGATAACGTTTGATTTAGACTAACCTCATAAGAATACCCATAAATATGCTGAGGGCATTTTAAGGACATACATTGGTGTAAACTACTCAAAAGCAAGAACGCACGCACACACACACACTATCGCACAAACACACACAGACTCATATATATATATATATATATATATATATATATATATATATATATATATATATATATATATATATATATATATATATATATATATATATATATATATATATGTTTGTATGTTTGTTAGTATGTATGTTTGAATGCTAGCTTGTAAAAAGTTTGTAATCTTGTGCCCTACAGAAATCCGAACAGCTTGACCACGTGGCCATCATTTGACCCAACTTAGATAATAGGGTAGGTATCAAACAAGTAACCCCCTTCCCTTCCCCCCAACCCCCTTCCCTTTGTAACTTATGTCGTAAATAAACTCTACGGGTTTATCATACCTTATTTCATGTACTCGATACCAAAGAAATATGTTATTGAAAATGCTTTGTTTTTCTTCTATTAATAACTCTGTATCAAGGTTTCTGTATTATGGACAGTCACCACAGTAATATCTGGATAAAATGGACAGACAGTACAGTAATATTTGGATAAATGGGACAGTCATCACAGCAATACGTGGGTAAAAAGGACAGGAAGCACAGTAATACCTGGGTAAATGGGAAAGTTAGTAGAGTAATACCTGGATAAAATGGACAGTCACCACAGTAATGCCTGGATAAAAGGGACAGTCACTACAGTAATAACTGGATAAATGAGACAGTCACCACAGCAATATCTAGATAAATGGGACAGCCATCACAGTAATTTCTTGATAAAAGGGACAGCCAGTACAAGGAGCTACAGGAAAATTTTTCTGGGTCCTTCAGAGTTTTCCCGGGCAGCGAGGGGTTGGTCGCTAGTATGTGCGTGCATATAATATATATATATATATACATACATAGGAAACAGATGTGG
Source organism: Macrobrachium rosenbergii (assembly GCF_040412425.1). Classification (NCBI taxonomy): domain Eukaryota; kingdom Metazoa; phylum Arthropoda; class Malacostraca; order Decapoda; family Palaemonidae; genus Macrobrachium; species Macrobrachium rosenbergii. Next base: position 219,794 of record NC_089779.1, on the reverse strand, counting down.
ATATATACATATGCATATGTATAAATACATATATACACATATACATACATACATATATATATATATGTATATATATAATAATAAATATACATAGGAAAAGATGTGGATATATACATACGCATATGTATAAATACATATACCTGTATATGTATTTATACATATACATATATGTATAAATATATATACCTGTATATATATGTATATGTATACATACATACATACATATATATGTGTATATATATAATATATATATATATATATATATATATATATATATATATATATATATATATATATATATATATATATATATATATATATATATATATAAGAAAAAGACATGCTTGAGTGTGCCTCCGGGTAGAGGAACTGTGAGCACAAGAATATGGAAGGCCCTGGTGCGGTGGCTAAGGCACAGCCTTACATTTTGAGAACACTGGTTGAATGGTCACCATCTCCGATGACCCAGCTTCCATAGCTAAGGGCAGAGACACTCAGTCATTGGAATAACTGGAAGGAGGAGGTATTGAACGCTCCAACCTCCCAGCAAACATGAACAATAACTGATAATAATTTGCAAAAGTACCTCAAGTTCTGTACTCTATCTAAGGAGAGATGAATGGCATCGCATTCCAGCTATTTACTGAAGGTGGTGACCACATACTTCCTGCCTCCTCGTTGAAGATCTCGTCGTCTGCCACGTCCATTACCTGCATTAAGTAAACGCAAACAAGCAAAAAGCATCCTGCCTAATTATATGTAATCCACATTTATAAAAACACTCGCGTACTAAATCAAGTTCAATTTAGTTAAAAATTGCACTTGGTATTTTGCCCTCATCATTGCTTTTACTCATCTCCTCTCTTCATTTATATATTAATATTATTCTTTGTTCTATTTATATTTGTTTCGTCTGTGCTTTATCCTTTTTTTATGTATATGGGAAACCTGGCCAGCGTAGGTTAGCTTGGAACGTCGAAAATCAATGACGAAATTCGTCCTGAGACGGGAGATTAACATACATCTATCTGCCCATTTGGTCTCCTGCGTACGAGGTCTTGATGCCGACACCCCTGTCTCTCCATGCTTGCTGTTCTGTCCATCATAACCCTTTCTATTTGGAGAAGTACCTCTTCAGAAAGGGCGGCGCCTCCTTAATGCTCCGGTGAATTTGCTTTGCCTTGATGCGCTTTTTTGGTGAGAGAGGAAATTAACATTCAAGATTTTTGCTCCAGTTCGCTCTTGGAAAATTATGGGGAAATTACCATGTTAATGACTCGGTCGAGGCGAATTTTTGTCAAGTAAATAACCCTTGTCTATCATTTCATTCCAATAAATTTGTCACTGCTCTTTCTGAGGTCTTTAGACATCGACGCCTGAGTTCACGGTCAGAGGAGTCTGACGGAGATGAGCGGCGTTGGGACCTGACGAAGAAGAAGAAGAACCGTGACGCCTCGCGTTGCTCCAGCGAACGTGATTTATTAGGGAATCATAAGCCCTGATGCCGACGGCAGAACTACGGACCTTAACGCCCTCATGGAAAGAGGCGAATTATTTCAACTGCAGAAAAACCACAAAGATTAAATCATATTCCTATCAACAAATGCGATTCCACTAAAGCACCGTTTATTAAAGAAGACTTAAGCTTACGTCGCTGAAATGGCAGAATCAGATCACTTTTTAAAAGCTGGTTGTTGCTGGTGTTGAAAAATGAAGCGCTGTCTCAAAAGCAGAAAACTTTAATCAAGACCATATATGCCACTGGCATGGTGCTGAGGTCACTAAGACACTCGACTGTGAGCAAAGAGTACCCAGATATTAAGTCTCCGGAATAATTACTGAACGGGGAATCATTCTTTCGCCCTCAGGATTTGTCCCAGAAGAATTAGGTCCTTTCATCTCAAACGTCGCATCGGATCCCTCAGCCCCGATCCGCAGATCCCATCCCTCTCACAGCTTGACGTAACAGGGCGATGGTTATGCCCTTTTGTTCGTCTGGTCGAGTGATGTAATCATTGGATTCTGTCATCGTCAATTGCACCTACCTGAGTGCCTCACGTGCACTGCTCTTGGCGCCCGCGCCATTTATCTCTTTTTGAGGCAAAGTCATTCTGGGGAGATTGAAAAGTTTGGTCTTGACATGAAACGCTCGACGCTTATCTCTCTCTCTCTCTCTCTCTCTCTCTCTCTCTCTCTCTCTCTCTCTCACACATGACCTTTTAAGTTTTCAGGTCATCTTTTCCTCTTGGAGCAGTTATTTATACTTCCGATTTTTATAGAAATGTATAAATTTAAAGAGGAGAACTCCGCACATATTCACAGGAATGTGACTTGGTTATGTCACATACCATACTGAAATCTTTAATAGTACTTTTATAACATTTTTTTGTGGTTTACACAAAAAATGACATTATTTTTGGGACACGACCTTGCGCAGGTGAAAGAGCTTAGGCATTACTGTTTTGCGTGGCCTTGCCAACGTGCTTCTCATTGTAATCGCCACTTTTATTGATATAGTCCTCGAACCTGTCAATTTTTCTCGAGCTTTACCTTAGGCGATTTCTGATTCACCCTTTTCTAACTACCTTGTAATGTTTTCGCCTCTATCACGATAGCCTGTGCACATCCCTGAAGGACCAATCTCTATCTTTCGTAGTTCTTCATTGGAGAGGTGGGTAGAGCTCTCGGCCAGCACGCTGTTGGCCCAGCGTTCGACCCTCCGACCGGCCAGTGAAGAATTAGATGAATTTATTTCTGGTGATAGAAATTCATTTCTCGTCATAATGTGGTTCGGATCCCACAAGAAGCTGTAGGTCCCGTTGCTAGGTAACCAGTTGGTTCTTAGCCACGTAAAATAAATCTAATCCTTCGGGCCAGCCCTAGGAGAGCTGTTAATCAGCTCAGTGGTCTGGTTAAACTAAGATATACTTGAAACTTCTACCTTTCGTGTTAGCAACCATATACCCTAGACATTTAGGCTGTCACTGGACGTCCTTTGTCCCGCAAATACTGTTTTTGGAGGTTCTTGTCGAAGGGCAAAATTTCTTTATGAGCAGATTTACTTTTTCTTCATTAGTTGGTCTCGTATGAGGTATTTCGTTTCCTTTTGCGGCTTTCCACTCATACTTTCTTTTTAAATCTCTCCTTGTCTCTTCCTTCGTTTGGTTGGTTACGAGATCTCTCCACTCCTCTTTCCCGTCCTTTCTAGCCCCGATTTTTTGTTTATTTTCCGCCTCTTCGCAGCAGAAGGAATAGAGGCCCACTCTACTTATCCTCTTCCTACGTTTGGCCTCCTTCTAAGTGGTACCACAATAACAAGTGGCTCCCTGACCCCTTTCAACCGTCCAATTTATGATCTCTATCACTTGGGCCTTATCATCATCGTGCGACGGGAGATTGTAATGGATAGTGAAGGGTTGAGACGTATTGCCGTTACAAGGTATCTGTTTCTCTGGCGATGCCAACCCACACTTAGAATCGAAGCAGCAGAGAGAGAGAGAGAGAGAGAGAGAGAGAGAGAGAGAGAGAGAGAGAGAGAGAGAGAGATTCCTTCTCTTACGTAGATAATTTGTTTGTTGCCAGCCCTCAGAGCAATTCAGTCGTAAGAAGGACTGATCTAGAACCACTAACACCTTATGAATAGTCGACGATGAATGTCAGTCGAATTTCTGCGAATTTGAAACGTCTCTCCACGACCTCAAGCACTAAACTCGTTTCTTGGACCCACGAAATTGATATTATTCCCTTACAAATCAATTTCTCACGACCGGGCTATTGAAATGATTTCGTTACGAGCTTGATGGCGCGCGCTACGCTGAGCTGGAACCTGGCGCTGCCCGCCATGTCTCCCCCGCCCTCCCGATCCCCACCTACCAACCCGGCCCCACCCGAGGTGGACAAACGAGATAGATGGACTCGGATTTTATTATTGTAGATTAAATGAAAGACTAAATAATTCATTGGGCAATTAACGTCCGTTCTTCTCTCCATAATGCACCTAACTAGATCATAATTCAGCACTTAAAAATCACTATCTTAAAACCAGCGAAATCATTCTAATAATTTAACGTTAAACTTTTTAAATTTTTTTAAATTTTTACATACATCAAGGATAAAAGCCATACGAATGTTTGACACTTAAAAAACCCACAATTTGCCTTCCTATTTCTTGTTTTTAGTTTCGTTCAAGATATCTGATCTGTCGCCAAGGATGGGCCTTAGCAAAGGAAAACCTCACATTAGCAGAGTTTTACTTAACAGCGTGACGACCAAAGGCATAAACACACAAACGCCAGGAGGATTTTAGTCCTGTGTGTGATGTTCAGTAGGATGGAGAAGTAGGAAGAAAGGAAGGATATTGAGGACTACATAGAGGCAGAAAGGAGGGTGAAGTATTCTGGTGCGGGGGTGGGGATGGGGGACGGTGGCCGGTTTACGAATCGTGTAGAATACCCCATGATTACGACGACCATGGAAAATAACATTTATTCGCTCATCCTCCTTATTTTCTCTACTCCTCCTCCTCCTCCTCCTCCTTCTCACGCAACGTATCCAAAAAGCTTCGTTTGGCACCAGAACGTCCTGGTATCAAGGCCTCTATTATAAAGTTTGAGAGCAAACAAAAGACATGTCGGGGCACGGGGTTCCATAGTTTGAATCACCATCTTCGCGTCCTTTTAGGTTACGGCAAAACAGTTAGGACGAATCTTATTTGGACGAGTTATAATCGAAATCCAAACCTGATTTTATCATCATTGATTATCAGGATAACATTCTATATTTTTCATCTAAGGTTATCAAAAGTAGATTTTATATTTTTGTTCTTTGGTCGTCAAAGATATTTTTCATTTCATGTTAATCTCAGCCCGCACGTAGAGGCTCATAAAAGCTTCACTCACTCATCAAGAAACCGAATCGAAAATAGGTAATTTGGAAGGAGAATATATTAGAATTCTGATAATATTTATCAACGAGAAACGGCGATTTATATTTATTCCTCTTACAATGTCATGCACACAGAGACGGGGACAGGATAAGGGTAACTAGTGAAAAAGGAAGTGGTAGTTTACCTTGAGTGATACTGAGACGGAAGCGCTCCCTCTGTTGCACGAGACCTAACTTCGTAATAAAACCACTTTCATTAGTCGACCAGGACAGTGCAATAATTAGCCTGTGCTTCGCGCAAGCCTCGGCAGAAACTCGCTTAAAAGAATCATATAACAAACGAGCTGGGTAAAAACTTCGTATGTAAGTAAAATGACAGGAATCAGGACGGGGAAGACAAACGATAATTGTTAGAATGCTGATATATTGAACAAAAGATAAATCATAGACATTAACTTACTTGATTCAGTAACTTCCGTGATACACAAACTTTGCATTTATTTTCTCTTACTTTACGAAACTTGGTTCGTTCTTAGTCTGACGCAAAAACAACTTTGAGCAGCGGTTTCTTTAGCCGGAAATTAATTAATCCGCCACGAATGGTAATTTAATCTTTCTCATCTCAGAGAATAAAATAAAACTGTAGAAGTAATATCTCACAATATCTATTGTTCAACAAAAAAAAAACTAGTTAAATATCAATACATGTTTAAATGGAAAAAATATTAACACCTTTACAGAGAAAATGCTGTAAAATAATGCATTCGTTCCGCGTGTAGCTCTTCAGAAAATGCATGACAGTGCTTGCATCACAAGTAACAACAATGAAAAAATCAACACCAGATCGTGGTTTTATCTAAGTCAGAAAAAAAAATGTAACAGCATCAAAGCAGCTCGAGTTCAAGAGATCACAGGAAATAACAAGATTGGTCCACCTTCTTAAAAAAAAGAACCTGCAGTTACTCGTAAATAACACCTTTCAATGACATCCCAACGTCTTCCCTGATGAATTTGTTTACGTTCAACCTACCCAAACACTACTTTTTCTCCAACGTTGCATTCCCCTGGTACGAAGCGTTATTTGTGTAATATTCCCGTCCTTTTTTTTTCGCCCACAGAATGTTTGACCACTGGTGTCGGGTTGAGGTTACAGTCGAAAAAAAATTAGTAAACACATTTTTAATTCAAATAAATTTGATACCTGTCTGCAAGAAATCACGCATTCACATGTGACGTAAATGCACGTGTGTCCATATATATGTATAAACTGCACCTAAAGAGGAAAAGAGAGATAGAGCTACATATTCTTATCAACTGGCATCTGATGCATTTCACTATAGTGAAAAAAGATAAAACGTCAAGAGATATTTATTACTGTATAGTCATTCGTTGCAAATATATTTCTATCGTAAACCAAATAACATCAATAAAATACCATCTTGCAATATTCAAATTTCTTATCATATAAGGAAAAGAGCTCATTAAAGTGTCCTAACGGATCTGGGCAACCTTTTCCTACCTGGCATGCGAGAGAAAATTAAATGTCAGCATTTTATGGCCATTTTTCATAGTTTTAAATAACCACCTGCGCTGAAAGTCAAGTTCCCATTTTGGGAAATTTTGCTGAGGGGGCCAGGTTGCGTGCTTCTTGGTGCCACATCTGTGACTGCCGATCCTGAAAGCTATTTGCTTGCCCTGATTCAGCTGTCAGTCCAAGTGCCGAAGCTATTACTGATTTAGGCTTCGCGTACGTCGACTCTGTAATGGTGCTCTCAGAGGAAATAGCACCCTTCACGCCTTCCGAAAAAGGGAGTCAGGAACAAGTAAAAGACAAATGTATGTTTTTTTTTTATTAATTTGCTTTTTTTTATTGAGTGAGGCACATGAAAAAGCTTTCTGATTCGTAAGAGACTGGAGCTGTGAGTTTTATGCCGAGGAAATGTATCTAGAATTTCAAAACTTATCAACGGTTGCGTGTTTGGTTCGCTAAAAAGTTTAAGGTCTCTGGGCCTCTGTAGCCTCACAGGGCAGGTAGACCCACTTTAATTAAGTTCATGTAAGTCCTGAGCCTTGCGATTTCTTTTGCTTTCTTGCTAACCTTTCTGAAGACAGTGACAGTATTTTAATCTCTGAACCCGAATGACGACGAACAAACGCTTCACATGATAAGGGTCTCCCTGTTGTAAAGGCACTTTATTCAGCCTTTCATGTCTTTCTGCTGAAAATTTATACGTGTTTTCTGACACCTAAGTTATCTATCTGTTTTAATAAATTTCACGTAAAATTCCAACTAGTTTAGGGCACTTCATTATATTTCTTGCTTTGTAAAGAAGAGTATTTATTTTCATGATGAACACTTTACACAAACGTACTTTTAATATTAAAATAAAACCCTGTTTGTATCCCTGACGTATACGTTCAAGTGAAGAATTTAGATTGCAACAGGTACTTCAAGATAGAAATAACAGGCAAGACTACCTGCTTGATTAGCACAAATCAGACACGGGCACTTGTCAAATAACATGAGCCACACTCTGTTCTGACTCTTTTTTTCACAAGTCACTGGGGTGGCACCTAATTCAGGTTCCAGGCACCTGTGCCGCTTGAATTCAAAACTTCCAGCTCCCGTAACACCAGACCACGAAGACCAGAAGAAATTAGAGACAGAGCACACAGAAATGTCTAGCAGCAAATAATTTTTCACGACATGCAATAAACCTAACAGGTAGTACCTGCTATTATTTCTACATGAAGATCGAGCAATTATTATAGCGATTACCATTGTTAAAGTAAGTATACCTTAGTTTTACCAGACCACTGAGCTGATTAACAGCTCTCCTAGGGCTGGCCCGAAGGATTAGACTTATTTTACGTGGCTAAGAACCAATTGGTTACTTAGCAACGGGACCTACAAACTGCGGCCGTTTGACTGTAATAGGAATCTACCCGTTTCTGTCTGATAACACCAGGGGTGGCATGCGACGAGCTTTTAAGGATAATTTCCAATCACAAAATCTGTCCACCGTCTACTCCTTTATTCCTAAAGCCGAGGATTCGGTGTGCTATCTTTCTCAAATTAATGAGTACCGTAGGACTGACTGGAAATCAAGCTATTTGAAGTATACGGCTCACCCATCCACAAGATTTCCTCAAAAATGAACAAGACGAGATTCAGAAACAAGACACCTGGAAAGACCCCGCCTAGCAAGCCAGAGGGTCCAGGCTGCAATCACTCAAAGAGGTGCCTAACCGTCTGTCAAAAATAGATGGAGCAGCGAAATTCAGGTGCAGTAATGCAAGTCTCTTCTCTTTCCTCGTGGTAAAAAGCCTGCATTAAAGAGAGATGAATCGATTCACTATTGCATGGTGCTTATCTTTTTTATTTTGCATGCATCTGAGATTCAATGTTCTCTCTCTCTCTCTCTCTCTCTCTCTCTCTCTCTCTCTCTCTCTCTCTCTCGTTTTTGTCCTCCTTGCCTGTTTTTGCAGATTCCTTCTGTATCTGGGAATTCTTATCTTTTTATTGTAAATACCTGATCTACTACGCCTCCAGCTTTCGTCGAATTCGTCATAATTAAATTTGACATACACAAACATACATACTTACAAATATATATATATATATATATATATATATATATATATATATATATATATATATATATATATAAATATAAATATATATATATATATATATATATATATATATATATATACACATATACATATATATATATATATATATATATATATACATATATATATACATATATATATATACATATATATATATATATATACGGTGGCGTTTAAAGGTGTTCTCTCCGGTTCTCAACAAGTTGCCTCAGATCCTTGTTTATCCTGGCTGTGGTCCACCGCAGTCCGCTAACTGCCAGGTACCTAATTCATTGCTAAGGCCAAAAGAGGCAAAGAAGGCTTTTCAGGAAACACGTCTATATCGTTGCCCCGTCTCGGGATCGATCTGAGGCCTTTCGCTAAAGAGATGAAGCCGGTAAGTTGTAGTGTTAAAGTTTTCAAATGTTGAAAAGATAAGGTGATGAATGATGACGTTTATGCATTTAGAATATCATCTGCTCTAGCATCAAAGCGTTAAAGGGAGTGCATCACAAGACCTTTGCAATTGCAAGCAGCCTGAAGTAGAAAAGGGGAGGCTTCCCCCTTGAAATAATCACCTCGATGGCCTGCACTTAGGCATACGTTACAAAGAGATGCTTAGAACCAAAAGCCCCATGAACGTAACACAACACGACTGACAGCTGCAGCTTACCCGAGTTCATTCAAAGCCACGAGAGACCAGAAGGAAGCTCGTGGCAGAGATCTGTCAGCCTTTGCATCGAAAGTCCCCAACGCAAAAGAGTTAACGAACGCTGCCACTTCCAAACAGTTCATCTCTCCTTCCTTGGCGATCGTCGATGCAATACGGATATGTTTCCTCTCCATATATGCAAATCGCCCAGTTTATGGAAATTATTCTTCGATGCAGGAAAAGGAGGAGTTATTCATTTAATTATAAAAACACACAGTTTACAGGAAATTATCTTGCAGACATCATAGGTATAGTTTTCTTTTCATTTACGTAAAAAAGTCTCTGGAAATTGAGTTTCGATACTCCATCGAGTGGCATCGTGGTATATTTCGATATAACTTCGTAGGTTATCGTGGTATAATAATCTATGGCTATTAATAAAGTTCACAGGTAACAGACTTATATGGGCATAAGGTTTCTTCAATTATATTTACTTCGACAGCAATAAAAGTAATCTGAATTACTGGAATTCCAGTTTTTTCTTCTTCTCCTATTATTGCTAGGGATACATTAATGGATAAACACAAGATAACAAACATACGCACACACGTAGGTCGATGACGTATGACGCAATCACTCTTCTAAGAGTTACCCTTAGAAAGAAGGTAGGAAATAAAGCCCCTTCGTAAACGAAATCTAACCAGTCCTCTAAGAAGAAAGGCCCCTCCCATATGATTTACATATGGAAGAGCAACATTTGCCCAACACCAAAGAGTCATTTCCATTCAACCATTTTGCAAAACCACCCATAAACTGAGGCCTGGGCCGACCGCTGTGATTATACCCAACCCAGACCCAAGCATTAGGATGAGTTAGGTGTTGATGTCAACGAGTGGGAGAAAGAGTAAAATTGGCCAAATTAGTGTGGGTTGGTCGCCGGGCTTTGGGAATGATAGTCAAGGCTTGCTTAATTGACTGCCACAGGAAGATAAAGAACTCAAGTGATTTGAGGCTGATTTCCAAAACAATGGTCTGTAGGTATAGCGGACATGTTCAAAATTCCTAATAAACATCTGTAAAAGACGAGGCAGTACACAAACAAATGCAATAAAAAGCCAAAGAAAAGGCAGGAAATTTTACACGAAATTCAAATTTTGATATACATGAGAGAGAGAGAGAGAGAGAGAGAGAGAGAGAGAGAGAGAGAGAGAGAGAGAGAGAGAGAGAGAGAGAGAGAGAGAATTTCCGGCCTGTATGCAGCATAATTCTCCGACCCAACTTCTCATGCAGCCCCCTCAATAAAAAAGCTTGCTAACCGCGACTCCGTCCTTTCAGTTCCAAAAAATGCCCCCAAAGGACCTAGAGCCTTGAAAACCAAGTCCAAAGAATGTGCAGAAGAAATGTTTGGTCGGATGAGAACCGTTCGGCCTGTGCTGCTGCGACCCTCGGATGTGGCATTTACCTCCCTCTGCTTCCTGTTCTTGTCTTCGTAATATAAAACCAGGTACTGTAGCTTCAGGACACGAGTGGACGCCGCATGCTACTTCAACCACTAAAATCCCACCTCCACCCCCTCCCCCATCTCCCGCCTCTTCTCTAAACCCAACCATCCCTCCATTAAAAGCGGCAGTCGAAGCTGTCTGCAGGTGTTCCTGTATGCTCAGGCGCTTGCTTGTTTCGGAAAAACATGGGCGCCGTCTCTTGTTTGATGCTGGATTTTTCTGCAGGCTGTGCTTACCTTTTATGAAGTCATGATCATGATTCAGTTTAAGCATATTTTTTTTGTCCTAAAACAATAGAAACAGAAAATGCTACTTATAAAGTGAAACGAAAACGGAAATACCTCGTTACTTAGCAATCTCACACAACTGTTTTGAAACATCCGCACATTCAACATAAAAATGTATAAAATGATTATGATTAATAAGAAACTTGGACGTAGAGCAGATTTTTTCACGACGTATTCCTCATTTTGCTAACCTTCACCATAAAGAGATTAGGTAAATGTCATTCTTCGACACGATCAATAACGACTAATAAAGTACAACAATTCTTCAAAATGTGGAGGCTCACACAATGCAAGGATCTGAATAACGTGTATGACACTGGTGATGATGAATGTTATATATCGTCTAGTTATAAATAAGAAAATAAAACAAAAATACCAGTTAAAACGAATGAATAGTAAATAGTTCAATTTAGAGAAACTATGTGTATTAGCAAATAGGCATCTTCAGGAACTTTTTGTGCTATATAGCCTGATAAAGACAAATTACAAAATTTTATACTGTTCGCAAAGAAATGGGGATGAGAGAGAGAGAGAGAGAGAGAGAGAGAGAGAGAGAGAGAGAGAGAGAGATTCTTTAATAATAACTGCAATAAACTAAGCAAATCACACAAGATAAAGAATTATCTTATAAAGGAAATCGATAATTGTTATCGAAGAAATATCTTGAGCATCAAGCACTCCCCTTGAAGGCAACCAGGTTTGAACCCAGGTAAGAGACCACAGCTACAGCGACGGTTGGGTAACCTTTAACTCGGTCAAGAATATACAGAACTGACGTTATTTCTTCTTCTTCTTCTCCTTCTTTTTGACTAATATTTCAGACTAAGTACGAATTATCGGCCTGTTCCATCCGCTGGGCAATCGACAGAGACCTTTCGTCTGTGGTGAAAGTCTTGTGGATCAATGGCCTTAACTCACGAATTAGAAAGGTTTAGATCTTCAGGATCAACGCTAAAGGAAAGAAGCTCAGTGCGCGGTTTCATGACCTGCTGGTTTTAACAGAAGGCCATTTTATTTAGTTTAAATACCTTATTGGTGAGGCATTCAAGCGAAGGGACACTTAAATAAAATAAATGGGTAAAGATGTTTACACATATGCTCTATATCTCTGAGCCAACATTGTATGACTTTAGACTGACTAAAAGGATAAAAATCATACAAAAATTCTGAATGTCAAGTGAAACGCCAGATAAACTATTTGATCTCTCAGCAAAAAAAAGTACCCACAACACACATTACGTTCGGAGAAATGACAATGAATGAAGATGTTTTAATATCCTATGGCGAAATTATAGTTAATTAAAAAAATATAAAAAAGAAATAACAAAAATGGCAGATTAAGCACGAAAATATTTCATATGAAACACCCTGCTGCCGGGGTAATCGGAACTGACTGTCGGTAAAACTGTTGTCATTCTGCAGCGTCTCTTCATTTGGAATGGATGCGCTCGTGGCCTGCTATCGACATCTGCCATAAACAATTAATATCAACCAAGGCCAGTGTTTTCCCCTCTTGTTTTTGCTCTTATCACTTCTTTTTCACGACTGCAGAAACCAAAATCACCGATCATACATCATTGACCAGAAGGGAAATTGCAAACGTCCATCAAAACAGCCGCAAATTGAGGGGTGAGAAACAATTTCCCCTTAGTCTTCGAGCGCTTTCGAACAGGTGTATGGACTAAAAAGGCCAGGTAGGAAGGCTCACAAAAACGCGGACGAGCGATGAGGGATCCTATGGGCAGCGAACAGTCATGCACAGAACTACCTCGGATGTCACCCTAGAGGTATTATGTCCCACGAGAAGGGCGGTCAAATCAACCGGAAGGAGAGCAAACAAGGACAAAAACCAAATCACGAGATGAGTAAGTACAACGCTATACGACAGGTCTCGTGTGAATATCCACTCCAACCCACCCAACTATTTCCTCTGGTGGACATGTGTGTCAGAGGAAGTGTGAATTTGTGCCTAGAATAAGAAGAGTCAGCTCTGCGTTGTCCCTCAGGGTCTCATATATACAGTGTAAGATACAGAGATAAAACATTCGATATAATCTTCGGAATAAGTTACGTGGGTTTATGACAGGGACCCGCCTTGAGAAAATATGATAAGAAAAGTCACCCAGGGAGAAGCTTTTGACTTTCTAAAGTGTTTGTAGTCTGAAAGTTGCTAGGTAGGAACTAACCGATCGACTGACTGGCATCAAAATGTCTCAACACGAATTGCTAACAAGCGAGCCGATCAGCACATCTTTGACAGCATTTCCAAGAGAAGAGATATGAGTAATTCCCCGGACCTATAGGCGTCTCGCTACAAAGAGGATTAATACCGTTCACTTAATTCCACTAATTACATCCGCACTCAGCCTCATGCCCCGCTTCCTCTTGGAAACCTTATACAGTAAACAAACACCCAAGCTCTTTGGAATGACTCACCAACATCCCGAAACAACTTCCGCTTAATGAACACCTGTCTTTTGTTCGGACTTGCATCAATTCTCCGTCAGTTTCCTCTTCATACTCGCTCATCTCTCCGTCGCCCGGCGGCTTGTGCCTCCACCCAAATCGTGTCAACAAATGCAAAACCAGACGCTATTCTCGAAACCTTTCGTGCTCGATGAAGGCTCCACGTACAGGTTAACAACATCCACCAACATCCTGTGAACGTTTTTATCCTGTCTCGATGCACACTTTAGCCATAGCTCTCTCTTTCTCCCTCTCTTTTTCTCTCTTCCGTCCTCTGTAACCACCCCTATTGCTTCACTTCTCCTCAGCCACCTCCCCCCCCACAACTTCTCCTCAACAGCTTCTCTTTCACTTGGCATTCAGTCCTCCATCCTTACGCACAATTTTTTCTCATGCTTATTGTGTTTGGACCCCACTCCTCCTCTGTTGCCTAATTCCTTTATTTACTCCTTGCTCTTTGCTGCCCCCCCCCCTCTTGCATTCCCGCTCCCCTCTAACCTACTGGCCCTCTCTCCCTCCCTCCGTGTATTGCCCACCAACGCCCAATAGACGTGTGGGAATACGGATGGGCGCCTCGCGTGGGTTCGCTAACACACGGGGAGGTATGCATCAATTTTTTATTGAATTTATTATCAATATGAATGGGGCTGCAGCCAAGGTAAGAGTCCATCTAGACCCAGGCATCACGACGCTCCTAGAAATGATGCCCTTGGATGCCAAGGGTCCATTTTGACTTCCAGGGAACATATAAGATAACGATAAAAGACTGTTTTCCTCCTTCTCTCGAGGACAGGAGTTTGTATGTATCCAGGAAGGTTTAATTCAATGCACACCGTGTTGTTGCTATTTTCAATGTTTTATAGCTTCCCTCAGACATAAATATATGTCTATGTAGATATCTGTATAAGCAAAGGTACATTTCATCTTGGATTCATCAACCCCTTTCTAGATCGTGCAGTCTCGCTCGGTCCGAATTAAGTCATGGAGTTTTGGTACAGGTAACTTTCCTGTTATCAGAACCAGATATTCAGAGAAAATGGTGCCTTTTCTACTCAAGACTTGCACTTTTAATCTTGTGTCAGCATCCTTTGCTCCCATTTCCTGTTAATACTGAAACACTGCACACTCATCTCCGCACTTCACGTTGCAAGCAGCAACGATTTCAGCAACATTCATCCGTTGATTTTTCCTTCATAATCAAAGGATACAAAGCAAAGGTGCTTCGATATAACTCCTACATGGAAAAGTTGGAAACTGACCTATTTGATAAGATCCTATTCGTCACGTCCTTGCCTCACCAATTAGCCATCATCTGCTATCATTACCATTTCCTGCCGCCCCGCGTCATGAATGCACTGCAGCACGCACGCTTGAGCGTCTCGTCTCTCTCTCTCCCGACACCTTCGAAGCAGCTCATGATGTGTGTCCGCCTCCTGCCATCTTTTAACACGCCATGACGATCGGTACACGGCCCTTACCACACGTCTCTCCGGGGAAGAACATCATCGGAGGGCTCACAGCAACGGAATGTTGACGAGACTCCCCACTATCTCGCGGAGCCAAGAGGTATCATTGGGCGATAGTTTCCTCTCCTTATCGAGGTGCGGCCAATCGCTAATCCCGGGACGCTTGCGATTCCAAGTGTTAGATGGTATGTCATCAGGGCCGATTTTCGAGGCGAAATGACAAGGGTCTTTCGTAGAGATCTGGGCCTTTTATTAGGAGACGCATTTTCTCATTTCTTTGCGCCCTCTTTTCATCATCTTGGAGTAATGGGACACCTCAGACCTTCAATTGGAGTCTCTGCACTGCGAAGGATTGACAGACTTGCTGTTACTGTGTTGTGTGTTTGCATTATTCCCTCATAGCTCCAACCGGATTACAAATATTAGACATATCGTTGACTCGACTGCCGTGGGCAACTGCTGCCTGGCGCATATACTTGCTTGGTCGACTGTCCGCTCGAACCGTAAAGAGGTCTGTCGGCCATTCGCTATTTTCAATCAACAGACCTACTGTATAACACACTGCGACGAAAGCCGCGTTGGTTAGCCTATATAATGAACGTGGTTCATGAACACTTCCCAGGCTATACTAAACATCTGTAATGCTTCCTGCTAAGGAAGTGTTCTAAATACTTCTAATGTTTCAGTGATGTTTCAGTTAATGAAAGAGTTGAAAATGAAAACTTTCTTTCAGTAACTCGTGTCATTGTTGAGCAAGACGTCACCAAAGTGGAAATTAAGTAAATCATCATCTCATGATGTCTATGATAGAGGAAGAACAAAAACCTATTTTGACACCAACACAAATTCCTGTACCAATTAAAGCCATGCTTTGGTTAATAAGCCAACTGAAGACCGAAGTATAAACTGGCGAATCGATTCAATTTGTCATACAAACAAACAAACAAACAATCAGGTAAGCAGACAGACAAACAGGAATGCACGAGGCATCCCACCTCGAGTTCGTTGTGGCGCTAAATAATAAACAAAACATGATTTTCCCTCTTGTGTTAGGTAGAATCAGTGTGGTTTGGAAATCAAGTCACCGGAACTAATGAAACCAGGGTTGAACTAATTGATTTTTATAGATTTGACGGGCAGGGAAACAATTGAGATGGATCACATCCTCTGTGGGGATTACAAAAGGTTCAGCTCATATTAGTTAAAGGATGGTACACTGAGATGCATGACTTGTGGCGTGCTGGGGAAGAATCGAAGGGCGGTTTTCTTCTCCAAGGAATAGGGGCCACTGAGTCTTGTTTTATTCATTATCACAAAATGAAATATCATTCTGAAATTGACTTGATACTCATCTTAGGAAACAATTCCTAAAGTAATTCTTAATGTGAAACGCATGTTTTAATGGAGGCACAGGACCGTCATTTGTTATTATGAATAGATTTCAACGAGGGGCATCAAACATTATCATTAGCACTATCATTAATAGACTCTAAGGTCCGCCGTTTGGTATACCTGAACGTCCCATAATGCACTGTTAATTTCCTCAGACGGTGAGGCACAACCCTTGATTACGATCAGAAAGATTGAATCATATGGACGCCACAAATAATATCCTTTCGCATAAATGACTCCCTCAGGGATGAACTCTCGATGTGCAGGGTATGTAATCTGAGCCTCGAAGTAAACTCGAAGATTAGTTCTGCTAAATTTTGTGATAATTTATCTTCTACTGTCGGAGGAGGCAGCAGCCACAAGGCTGGCGTAGCTTGTCATTTGGGGTCATTACTGTAAACCCTTCTGAAACACATTAATTCCATGGCAGTGAGATGTATAATTTGGAAAATGTCCCCCGAGGGCTGCTGCTGCTGTTTTGGGGATGTTTTGGGCAACTGCGATTCCAACAAGCTTTTCTTTGCACAGGCTAGGGGCAATGCCAAACTGGTTTTGTATTCGTGAAGAAAAGTGTGTCAAACAATACAACACAATATCCCTAAAACTCCTGTTATCTATTACCCATTCACAGCCAAAGTTATTTTTGCCTTTAACCTTCATGCACTAAGTTTGAAGTATCCTTCAATGACCATAAAAATATATCAGAATTTTTATCTTGCTTAAAACCATTAAAAGAATATATACATGAAATTCCGAGGTCTAGAGACCATGAGAAATCTATTGTAAGGTTACAAGCAATCTCTCGTTTCCAAAAGGATGAATTTTGTTATATGTTATACCCTTCCCCGATATGTCAATACAGAAATCTTGAAATGATGCCGGTCCCCTTCCTTCACTTTATAATGTGTAGGTAAATGTTACAGAAAAGGGCTACGTAAGCAAACCAGTGTAGCGATTCTTACGTAAGCCATTGTGACCTTATTACCTCTGATGATGAATTCAGACGACTTCGGAAGCTATTTAAGTCTTCCTCAAGTCTTCTGAAGGACGAGGAGCCTTGGAGGCAGAAATAAAAATAATGCTGACTCATTCAGCACCTAATTCTGGCAAGCTGAGCATCGCGGAAGCCCAAAACCCAGCTAGGAGGGTCATGAAGACATCATTACCACCAAGGCGAGAGCATTCTACCTCGGAATGGAAATAGCTTCACGAAAGAATGTTTGTGCAATTAGAATTCACTCAGATGTGACAGAATTAATGTTATTAAAACTGAAGGAAATCTTCCTTGCTTTCGTGTTTCCAATTTGCCTCCAATCTAATTAGCCCGATTGAACTTGCCGACTCACTATTTCTTGAGCACAGTTTACGAATGGCTAAATATAATAAGTGACGAGATGAGATCTGGATTTGGACTTACAATGTGGTGAATATGGGATCTTATCAGTATCAGAAATGCTCTGCTATACAACGTCGGTTGTATAGCAGAAAAGAAAAAGACTCAGACACACGTGCAAACGCAAGCCTTTGCGTGCAAACACGCAAACGAACGTGCATTCTAGTAAAAGAAAGTTGGACTGCTCGGGGAAATGCACGCGGACAGGCTTTGAAGACACCGAATACCCAGAGAAAAGGGCGTCTCCTGCTAGTCTTCTTCACAAGGGAAGAACATGATATGCGCAAGTTTAGGGAACTAAGAATAACACCAGTAGGAAATCAGGCTACGGAAACAAAGCTCCCTCAGCTTAATGCAGATGAAAGTGACCCTTACTCCCATTCTGCACAGAATAATTACAAAAGTAAATTCGATGAGCTTTCGCAATGAACGTTTTCACTGAAGTCTGGCTGGGCCTCGTTTTTGTATCACTGCATCTTGCTTTCCAAAACTGAGACGATTTAGTTTCGCGAACCTGAAGAATTTTAATTTTAACTTTCTACTTTTAATTTCCTCCTTTGACTTAGAAAGATTTCCCACTTGATAGAGAATCCGGTCTCCAGTTTTCAAACGAACATAAGTCACACAAACTGATGCAGGCGAAAATTGTGCGAAAAATTCTTAAAACATAAAATGATGATGTTATTAATGGTGATGTCACCTGCTTCAAAACTGACAGCCGTCGAGAGTAGCGTGCATGGAAGATGACGACTCTGATTCGGAAATAAATACTGGAAAATAATACGAAAAATGTAACAAGATGCTCAGGGGCTTGCAAGTTGCTTGTCACTTTCTTGTCTAGTTGTCGTTTTACTTTATCTCTCTTTCTCTCTCTCTCTCCCTCCAAGAGGTGCATGGACGGCCCTTCCGTATTAGAAGTAAGGCATTGATAATTGTCTGCCCCAGTCTGTTCGTTAGTTCACTCGTCAATCTTCTCTGTAATTCCTAACAAAAAAAAAAAAAAAAAAAAAAAAAAGAAGCTTCTTGTGCGAACGTAATTTATTTCATGTCCGTAAAAAAAGTTCTTTGGGAGATGACCAAAATTCCAACGAACAACGGGATAAAAAACAGGTGAATTTGTAACATATATGAAATCAGATGCCTTTCCTGGTAGTTAAGCTATTCACTGTATAACATCAGACTTATTGACAAGGTAAAATAATGTGTTTGTTTTTTATTTAATTCACTGGAAGCTGTTCATGTTTACCAAAAAAAAAAATATCCTGAATTACTTCGTGTTAACCATTTACCTAACCAAAAATGTTGAACACAATACGTTACTTGCATACATATATCTTTGGAAGTTGCTTAGATTACTTCTCGACAGGGCTTTTTAAGTTTTCGGACTAATTATTGAGAGCAAAACTTTTAACGATATCCATATCCTTTGTAATGAATACCGGAAAAGACTCCGCTCATTCTGGGATATCAGGAAGTCGAAGGAAACGAACGGCTAAAAATGGGAAGCTAAAACGTAAATCCGGCGTCAGACGAGGTTAAACCTGGGGCGACATTTATTCTAACAATTGACTTTTTATTTAAGAGTGTAATGTAGCAAACAGTATGTCAGAGACCAACACCTGATTTTTGAAGGATTTCTTTGTGTACACCAGAATGGCACTGAAGGACTTTACATGTCTATTATGAGAAGCATTTCGTTTTAGAATTCTGTTACTGACATAAAGCTGTTTCGAGATATAATTTCGCATACGTGGGACAGTCAACTGGAAAGCTAGCTGAAAAAAAGATGGCATAAAACTGTTAACATGAAATGAGCCTTCAAAAATCGCCAGCGTTAAAATAATATTCTAAGTTATAGCACACACGTGAACTATATGCTTCTTTTTTCGACGAGCAAAAGCTCTGAAGAGCATAGGGAAACACAAAAGTATGAATGAAAAAACTAGATGAAAACTAAATGGAGTACACAGAGAGGTCACGGAGTCACTCCAAACTGGTCTGTCAATTGGAGAATTGGCTTTCTGAGCAAGAAACAAACACAGGCGACATATCGAAGCGTCGCGAGGATCGCCCTATCTTGATATCGTGACGTAACGTGAATGAAACCCGAGTCCTTAAATACCGGTATCTGGCCTTCCACGAGCTTTCATAACATTTCTGGCGACGCTCTTTTGAGGGATTTTTCTTTTCATTCAAAGGGTATTTTTTTTTGTATTAATTCTACACGATGTAAAACACCCATAAATAACTAGTTAACATAAATATATGCAAGCACAAACATTTGCAGGATTAAATATATGCAAGCACAAACATTTGCAGGATTAACTCATAACATATGAATATATGTGAGCAGACACTTTTGAATACCAAATAAAACGGGAAAAATGCAAAAAGACTAAACAAGATGACAACTTTGGTCAACATACATACGTCTAAGAGTAAAAGTAACTAACAAGTCAGACAAACAAACGACTCCAAGACACTTCAACGGGACAAAGAAAACAAACAAAGCCACAACATTCCTTCTGTCATTTGGATCTTGCGATTTATTTCGGTGCCACGGTTGTAGTAACCCAGCATCTATAACACGCGTGTAAAAGCGCTGTAGTAGCATAAAGAAAACAAACATTTTACGTGTAGTTTTACGTTAAAAGTGCGCAAGAGTACACTTAGGCAGAGAGAGAGAGAGAGAGAGAGAGAGAGAGAGAGAGAGAGAGAGACCTATCGCACATCACAGAGAACAGTATTTCATGTGTGCCTCTATTTTTCTACCTAGAGGTACCAACAATCACAGCCAACATTAAATTCCAAAATTTGCAGTGAATAAAGACATTGTAAAAAAAATGTCCAATAAAGCATGCACCACCACAGAATCCCAATCATTATTACTGTTACTATTTTTTCCCCGCAACCCAGCTAGGTTGGGATTTCCCAGCCTGGATCTGGCTGCAACCTGCCTCTGAGAATCTGACCTTCACTCCCCCAGATTTCCTAGTTATCTAACACTCTCCTAATTATCCTTGCTGTGGCCAGCAGTACACTTTTTTTGGGACCGAGCCCGGTTCGAGGTTGTGTCCCCAGACCTCTACAGGTGTCTCCTGAGGTGCTCTGGGATCACTTCTGGCGCTCCCAGAATAATACTGTAGGTGCTTCTTCCACTGTAGCTTGCCAGAGAAGACAATGGCGAGCTGAATTGTTATCACTGTCATTTGACATGAAAACATATTCGAGTGGAACAAGGCAAAACCATCATTTGTTTGCAAACCAGGATTCCGAAGACTTTAAAGCTGATAATATTGTCAAAAAAGCGCGAAAATATACAAAGGAAATTCATAAAAATAAAACGCGTAAAAAAATAAACTGCAACCAAATAACCATAAATAATTTTAACAAAAATAAGTATACCAAGAACAATCTTTTTTATTAGGAGGTTGACGGGAAAGGCAACTCGAATCTTTATATATATTCCAGGCATAGTGGATAAAGACAAATGAGGCCCCACAGTAAAATGTGTGCATTTTCATTTATATGTATAAATCTATATACAAATGTGTGAAAGTGTGTGCTTGTCTTTGTGTAACAATCTATACGCCCTTATAAACCTTTCTTTACTGAGCCACAAGAGTTACGTGTCTGTGGCTGCTAATTGCTACCTTATTTCATCTCAAGTAGGTATGAACGCAATGTGATACACCCAGTTACTTAAATCGCAGTAAACTTACACCTTATCTGTAACGGTGGACTGAATCTGCTTCGCGTCGTGGGACGTCAATTGGCTAGCACGTATTCCACTCTGCAGAAGCTGCTTGAAAAAATATCCGTAAGAATTAACGTTTTTTTTTTTATGTTTAAACTTCCTCATCGTATTGCCCAGGGGTTTACTGGTCGTGTGGATCAGTTATCGTCACCTACTTTTAGTCTTCAGTTATTGTCAAATGCTTGTATCAGTCAGGTATCGTCAAATGCTGTTATCTGTCAATTATCGTCAAATTGTATCTACTAGTTATCGTCTTGTACTTGAAGTTATCAGTTACAATATCGAAATACAGGCCAGAGCCCGTTCACACTGGTTCATTGTATTTAATGCAACTTATAAAGGGATAAGAGTGAATAGTTTCTGTAAGAGAGAGAGAGAGAGAGAGAGAGAGAGAGAGAGAGAGAGAGAGAGAGAATTATATGAATCCACTCGATCAATTACATCGCCGTGTTAGCACCGTCTCTTTGATTGTAAGTTCTAGGTCCGAAAAAAAGGTTACCTCAGCACCAGCGGAGAGCTGTTAATCAGCTCAGTGGTCTGGTTAAACTAAGGTATACTTAACTTTTTTTTTTTTTTCGGCACCAGCGTGAGCGAAAACTTGTGTTTAAAAGAAGGCCGGGTGTTACAAATGCGCATTTACCCCTACCAAATTGTCCTCCCAACGCTTTTATCGAGACAATCTCATCGATATTTTGTGTTCTCTTACGGTGTAGCCCTTTAGGTTGACTGCACGCCCCTTCCATTCGCCTTTATCTCGCTCTCCTGACGCCCCTAAAAGTCACTTACTACTCATACGACTGACAACATAATGACGTGCAGTGTTAAAAGCATTGCAGCATACGGTCTCGCACGAGGCTCCTTGCCGTATGCCCGCATAATTGGGGAGGTGTCACAGCAACACCCAACCGTCCATATTTATTAGAGCCCTTTTTTGTAGAGAGAGAGAGAGAGAGAGAGAGAGAGAGAGAGAGAGAGCAATTAATATTCCATTACATCTCAATGGCTAATAATAATAATAGAGGCGCAACCGCCTGACCAATCAGCTCTGCTCTCGCATTGTAAACTGACCAATCATCTTTCAAAGTCATAAGCGCATCAAGGACTTCCATTGCCCAAGAACTTTAATACCGGAACCTCTAATATATGATCCTGTTACACTTAACGTGTTTGTGGCTTCCTATGTTACTTATGCCCTAGTTGGCCTTGATGTTGAGATTTACCAAATCATTAAGCCTCTTGGCTCTAAGCAAGAAGTATTTTCACATGTATATATACATACATACATACATATATATATATATACTCGTACATATATGTATGTATGTATACATAAATATATATACACTAGAAAACTGTAAAAGGAGATTACGATAAGGAAAAATAGTCAACAAATGAAAATAAATAAAAACAAGCCTTAATATTATTCGGCGTTCCTTTCGCTTCATTTACTATTAGCACTCTTTGTCTTCATTTATTCATATAATTACCTCGTAATTTTCCTCGGGGATTGGCGTTCCTTCAAGTCAAACTATTTTTAATTTTCGTTGCAACTGGAACCTGACGCATGCAATGCATATCGTTAACGACGCAAAAGGAAAAATATTTACCGGGCCGGACAGGTCCAGCAACATCTGTGCCTGCAAAACCCACAAATGGATTTGCATAATTCAAAAGGCGAACCGATTCCCTTAGCGGCGAAAACAGGCGTCTTATGAGCCCACTGTATAATTAACCACAATCCATAATATCCTCAGCATCGGAAGAGTTCAACCACACGGTGGAATCAACGCTTTCTGAACGTTCCCGTCGATGATGAGATACGTTCGGACGGAGAAGCTACTCCAATCGGAACGTGATCATGATGGATCGACTTATCTGGCGCTTAGCGTGCTGGATTAGCACTCCAGCTATCTTGCAGCTATCTGGCAACATCTCATGTCGTGTTTTTGCAGTGCGTAAAATTTCGAGAAAATCCAAAAGGTAGCGGCCGGGGCAAGTGATGGCTGGCGCAACTCTAATCGCTAGATCCTTGAGGGCGTATACGAAGGGATCTTAACAGCAGCTCAGACCCATGTTTACTCCTGTTTAACGGATGGACGCAAAGGAAAGATTCCAGAGTTTATAGCAAGATTGCTGATTATAATCCCTAAACGGTTTTGCACATACGTATGGATTGCAAAAATAAAATATTTGACAAGAACCGACTTTACAGTTGGGAGCATTGCCAACGACAACCATTCAGGTAGTTCAAAACCTCGTTTATTTCATGATATATAATAAGAGAGAGAAACGGGTCACCAGGCAATTAATTTGACATGTAAGCTCACGTATCAAGGGAGAATGGTCTCGGTAGTTATTGAAAAATAATAACTCTCTGCAACAAATTCAAAACATCAAGTATATCAAACTAAAGACATTTGCACAAGCAAAAGAATCTAGAATAACAATTTTCATGTAAAGAGGCAAATGGATTAGGAGCTACAGCTACTGTATAATGTAAAGTCCCTCTCGATACACTGGAAAATATAACCAGTGAAGGAGAAAGTTACCTCAACCAGCTCCAATCCTCTTAAATGCACCGGAAAGGATTTAACATGAAGGGAAGGATGAATAAGGGAAGGATGAATAGGGGCTTGTCGGTGGAGGGTTGTGGGGCAGGCATAGTATCCCGAGAAGGGCTTTTAAAAAATAAGAGGCAGCTCCCGCGTCGACTACTTTTAAAGGCTGATAAGATTAAGAGACGCTGGGTAGCGTGGCGAGGAAAAAGCCTCGGCGGAACTGCGAACCTTTGTAACGCCACCACAATAATCTCTCAGCACCCGAGAGATAAGTGGAATCAAGTGGTTGATCTAGGTTCTAGGCCGACACCTAAATGTCAACACTACCGGACTGACACATTTTTCAAATTATTATACTATCGCGTCCATGTTCATCTGTCAGCGTATCTATTCATCTGTTGAATGTACTTATATTATACATATATATGTTTATCTCCTAAAGTATTTACTAGTTTATCTCTGGCGCACTTGGAACATTTTATAACTGGAACGTACCAAACATCTATAGGGATGATACAACAATAATAACGAAATAATGCCTACAGCTCTTATTTTGAGTTTAAGTCTGCATAATTGTGTGGAAGAATGTCTTAGTGGTTTACAAATGAAAAATAGTATCTAATAGTAAAGGGAGAAAGCTGACGATTGATTATTCCAAGGTTTATTTACATAAACTGGCATGAAGAACGCGAGCAACAAACAGCAACGCAACATATGTCATTGTCGAGTACAAGCGATTACAGAAACCATGGTTGGACCCTAGAAAATATCTTCAAAGTAAATTCAATACGCCTCTAGCTGTTAAAAATTAAGTCTGCTGCCTAAGGGAAATCAAAGCCAAGCGTGAGAACGCCTGAGATACGACCCCCTTGTGTATCTAGAATGTGTTATAAAGCGCTTTCCCCATATCTGCCTAAGTTTCTTAATGTGTCGGGGTCCTCCGTTCCTAATGAAATGGGAAACCGCCAACAGAATGGGTGAAATCGTCTGAAGATAAGCTTTTAGGGCTCCCATACTTAAAATGGGGGACGGGGGAGGAGGGGGAGGGGAGTTGGAAGGCCGGTGTGTGGTGTCCCCATAAGCTCACTAACTCGCCATAACCGAGTTCCTAAAAGACGGTGTCTTCGGTGTTTTAGAGGTTAGTTATTCGCGATGTTGCGAGTTTATATGGAGTGTCGAGTGGACATTAACGACCTCTCAGAGGCGGACGTACTCGCACCGACAGGGCCATGAAAAGCACCGGCCCTCGACTTCGAACTTTACGAGAAACACCACCAAAAAGTCCCAAGACTTCGCGAGAACCTCCACCACCCAATCATCTTTCCTCTCCCTTCCTCCATTCATGTAAACATTTGGTGAGTGAGAAATCCGATGGTAATGAGATTAGACCACTCTGGCTCCTAATTCTGGGAGGGAAAAGGCTTTCTTAGACTTGAGCCACTTCGAATGAATGATGGTAAGGAATACTCTTCAGTTTATCGGAAAATCTAAATGCAATGTTACTGGGAGAGAGCACTACTCTGGTAAGAAAAACACAGTCTCCTGTTTATATCTGATTACTACGGAACCTTGTTGAAAACATGCCAAGATTATTTTTCTGTCTTAGCTGTAATAATAATAATAATAATAATAATAATAATAATAATAATAATAATAATAATAATAATAATAATAATAAATATTTATTATTATTATTATTATTATTATTATTATTATTATTATTATTATTATTATTATTATTGGAAAGAGAAACCCACAAGATTCTTGTGTATAACTTGTTTACTGGTAAATATTTACATGTTACTTCACAATATTCTTGTGTATAACTTGTTTACTGGTAAATATTTACATATTACTTTTAATTAAAAGTAATATGCAAATATTTACCAGTAAACAAGTTATACACAAGAATAATGATATATTTACTTACGCACACACACGAACACACACTTAAATCACTTGTCGTCATTAGGTTTTCTAATTAATTCAAGAGAATTTTAGCTTGGTCTCCTTAGCCCTAATGAACCCCTATTAAAAATCACAATAAGACTGATGTCCCTACAAAAACACCTGCCATAAAGCACGGGCAGCCGGAGCGTGACCGTGTTTTTTATTTTTTTTCTCCCCTAATTTTCTCTCTTTTTTTTTTTTTAACACATAAGCACTTGAGTAGATTACTGGGTTCATACGAGGGGAACTGGTTAAGCCGTCCCACAATAACTTGCCTTTTGCGGACTCATTGTTATTGTTTGATTAAGCTGATCTTATGGCAGTACGGGTTTGAATTCGCCCTGTGAATCTGCCCTTGTAATCATCCACTCTCCCGTATGTATGTCAATGACCAGAGGATATTTCTTGCGTCGTGAAAACGTACCACAACGCCAGCAGCTTGGTAAATATTTCGGTAAAATATTACAGGATATTACATGGCCAATTCCTCGTTCTTTCCCCATGTGAATAAAAGAAAGATCTTGTTTCTTCGGCGAAGATATGCACACTGCAAGTTATATCTTTTGGAAGTGGAAAAAAATCATTTGGAAACCCCATGAAATTGTCTTGATGATTCTCTTAATTATATTTTCCCTTCCCAGATCTGCATCTCTACCATTCATTAACTTATTGGCTCATCAGTGATTCATATCCTTTAATGGTAATTCATAGCAAGGGTTTGCAAATGGGGCCACCCAACCTCTGCAGTCTCACGGCACCTTAGTTTCCCGAATGTATTTGTCCCGCAATAGAAAATCTTAACAAACACTTGCTTCCAGTGTGACCTCTGAGAAGATTTTATATTACTGGAAAATAGGAATGAAATGAAGCCTCCCCTGGACGACTATAAAAGAAACAGTTTGGCGCTGGTCTAAATTATGATCACTATTGTTATGAGAGAGAAAATCACCACAAAGAGCTTCGTACCTAACCGATTACACAACTGATAATCTAAGACTGAGTGCTACTGCATTCCCTACTGGAGAACAGTGAACAAAACCAATACAAGTCTCAGCACTCGCTACTTCATTACCTCAACTTCCAACCAAGAGGCAAGTCATTGATAATAAATGCCTGTCATCTTTAATAATAAAATTCGAGTGGATCTTGTTTGTCCTCGCCCGGGTGACAGTAGGGGAGACGTGACACAGCCACCCACCCCCTGCAAACCGGTTTGTCCGCCTGGGTGGGGGGGCGGGGTAGGTATGCAGCGCCGTTCCCGCGCGCTAACAAGCTCGTTGATAATAAATGAAAACAAAAGTTCCCGCAACGCTACCCTGAAGGAAACCAGACAGGAAAGGTCTAAAATGGTTAATTAAGTCCGTATAAACAAAGATCGAATCTATATGTATGTATCCTCTTACAGTTGTCTGGATTAAGCTCATACCAGGGCTGCTGCACCTTCAGATGATACTTTTAAACTGAAGGTAATCGTCATAGCACTGATAGTCTGTGATGGGCGGGAGGGCCATTTCAAGACGAGTCAGTTGTTCTGTTACATGGGATTGGCTTCGTCTCAAAGTCAGACAAGCCTTCGGGCCTTATGTCCACATCACTCATATTTCATTTTCTTTCTATCGACCGCCGGCTCAAGAACTATACCGCCCCAATTATTATTCGTTTGTTTTGGGTTACGGGATGCAAAGACTCCTTGACCTTTAAGATACAGATTTTGGTAAATTAGGTGGGATTTACAATACAACATCAATACTGATCGTCTGGTAGAGTTGCACGACTACCGTCAGTTTTTTTTTCGGTATCCACGAATAAAAAAATAAAGTCTAATACAATTGATGTATAAACGGAGAATAACAGAAAAATTCTAACTTATCCACTAATGAAAGGTATTCTTGGAAGCAGTATTCAACACTATAAGAAACTAAAATTTCGACCATAACTGAGAATGGTCTCGGGGCCGGAGGTGAAGATACGATTGTTTCCTTGCTTTATCTTACAAGACTCAATTTCTCCAGAGTGAGGATTCTGAAGATATTCCCACATTCTCAGAGTGCTGAGATAATCTAAACATTTGTCAGTAAGCGATCAATGAATTAATGTTATTTACAGGAAAACATTTTTCAACTTAAGCAAAACAGAAATTGTAATATGCTTTTATTCTTGTAAATAAGAATATCATTCGAGTCTTTTGAAATTACATATTTTTTCATAAAAATTAACGTATCTACTGAACTGTTTCGGAAGCTATTGCCTTTATGAACATGAACTTAGCCCTATATTCCTTGATGGACAAAGAATGAGATGATTCCTTGGATGTTCCAAACATAGTTTAGCTACTCAGGAATTGGGGGATGGGGGAGGGCTAATTTTCTTACATGAGAATTGCCCTGTTATGCTACTCTGTCCTGATGAAAGTGTCCAACGTTTTAATTTTGCTCTTTCCAAAGTTCGGTAGATGAAGAATTAAATGTCGCGTATATGTCAATAAAAATAATGAAGCTTCTATAAAACCACCATCCGACATTCTAAAATGGTTTTCAAGCCACAGATTTTCTTCAGAATTTCACAAGAATTCAAAACTTCCGGCTTGCCAAGTTATAGGAGGAGGGGGTCAGGATCTGGGGCGTGCTGGGGGCATGTGGGAAGAGGGAGGGAGATGGCAAGAACATTCCTCCAACGCCGCATCTATCATATTTCCCACTTTTCACCTTATCCATGACATCGTCCATAATCTAGGGATGAGCAAGTATTCCCAATCCACTGCGTCTAGTGGTGAGGAGTCTAAGGTCGCTCCTCCCTCATCTCTCGCTCCTCTTCTCTCTATCTGAGTCTTCTCCTCTCCCATCACATCATCCATCTCCTCTACGCATCCTTCTCTCTCCCCATAATTCCCTTTCACAACACCACCTCCTGCCTCTCGTGTCGCGGACGCCACCATACAGCAGAGTTCCTTGGATTACTGAAAGGTATAGGGCGCGGTATTAGGTAACGTCCTGGTATGTGGAATAACACGTGCTCTCCGCTCTGCACCTCTTCCGTTACACCTCGCTTCACCTTAATGTGCAAACTTTTCCTTTCCCCTTTTCTTTATTTTCTCAAACTGCGAAGAGACGTTATGTGAGGCGGGTTTCTTTCTGGCCTCATGAAATAACTGGCAGTTGTTCAAAAAGTTCTTGGCTTCAAGTATACAAAAGGAATTACAATTTGCAGATAAGAAACAATATTACTCCCTTCTTCTGCAGGCAGCTGACAGCTGAATGGATTGTGTAAAGGGGAAGTGGGGGGGGGGAAACTTTCAAGACAAGAAGGTTAAACGAGACAGGTTTCCTTTGTGATTCGTGAAGAAGCTAGGAAGTACTGATACAGTTTCTTGGCTTCAAAAATATCCCAAGAGGAATTGTTTTCATATGTTGCGCACCAGTGATTAAAAAGGGTTTCCCTTTGGTTTGGGAAAGATTTTGGTGTCGTGGTTTGCAGACTCAAAATTTCCCACACAAATTGCCGGCTTCTTCTGGTAAACTCCCTTCCCGATCTTGCACTAAGTAAGAAAATTAAAGCTCTCTTTAAAACTAAACATAAACCAAGGAAAGCGCATCTTAACGCATGGAATGATGGACAGCGCAAAATTAAGTCTCCGTTTCTTTAAAAAATAAACCTGAAAATACGAAGGGTCATGTAATTCAAGGATAAGTGTTCGTTCTGAAACGGGGCTTTGCTATTCACATTCCCATTCAAGTGTTAAGTGACAGTTTGTTCAGGAAAATGTTCAACGCCTGGAGAGGACTGAATCGAATCTTAATATCTGTCAATTCCATCAGATATTCTGTAGAAAGTTTTGGATGAATATTCTTCTGTAGTATACTCATAGAAAAGAATGAAGTAACTGTTATTTTAAAAAGTGACAAATATACTAAAAACGAGATTTTTGTAGATGGCTTCTTAAATAAGCTTAGCTAAGCATAGATGGAATAAGTACTGGAACATGCATATAGTATTCTCTCTCTTTCTCTGTGGGACAGAAACGTTAACAGTATTAGTTTATTACAGAAACTTTTGGTGTTCTGAGTTACAAGTTCTAAAGTCTAAAAGAACAGACGGAACAGAATATTAGACGTCGGCGTACAAAATTACTAGGGCGTGAATCCGTAGGATAATCATGGACACCTGAAAGTAAGACGTCACTCCGAATACAGTGAAGGGCAATCAGGATATACCAAGGGTAAATTACAGGTCCACCTGACTGTAATTCATACTTGGGTATGCTTTCGTCAACACCCTCCAATAATATGCACTCCCTAGAGTAGAAAAAAAGTGTCGCATAAAATGAAGGACACACGGGTTAAGATAGTCTTGGCGTATTGGTCTCTTGCGTTCAACTTTTCCATTGAACTTTTCGTTAACGAAATTCCTTTTTTATTTCCCGAAAACTCTGAACAAAATATCAGTAGGAGTAATTGACCCAGTCTATTAATCCGTATTTGCCTAACCTGAATTACTTGTTCTTTTTTGACTGAAACACGGAACAGTAATATGATCTGATGCTTTACTGTTTGAGACTTATCATTTCACCCACTTTCTGCATCTGTGAGTTTTCTCTTAAGATTTCTCTCGGTACGTCTGTTTGCCTGACTCTCAGGATTTTACTGTTATAGTCTACATACTTTGACAATTCCTGTCTCCGTAACATTGCGCCAGAAAAACAACAGTATTTTTCACCTCTCTCATAACCGTACATTTTGTTGTCTTTCTTGATATAGTAGCTATTTCTCTCTCTCTCTCTCTCTCTCTCTCTCTCTCTCTCTCTCTCTCTCTCTCTCTCTCTCTCTCTCTCTCTCTCTCTCTCTCTCTCTCTCTCATTTACAGAACTTGGCAGGAAAATGCTCCTCTGTACGAACAAAAACATAATGGAAAATGGTAGGTAAAAATTTTACATTAATAAGGGGTGTTAACAGATGATGAACATCCTAATTATAATTATGACATGGTTATCCTGATTATGCGTGCTAACATACTAAATATTTTTTTTTGTGAAAATGACATTTGAAAATCAAGTTTATTTAAAACATTATTATATTGCATTTCGAATGAGCAAAGAACTACTAATTTCTCAACGCATAAAAGTAACTTGAATCATGCTTGAAAAATTATTAAACGAAAAATTAAAAATAGAGAAACACGGCAAGAAAAATCTGAACTTCAAACAGGGAGCAATACTCACACCATTCCCCTGAATACAAAATCATAAAACTCAGGTCCCAACTTACTTTCCCTCCGAGAAATTCTTCCCTCCAAAACCCCTGAGGGAAAAAAGAAATAAAGGGGGAAGGAGGGAACGTCGTAAGGAGAATCAGTACCCATTAGTTTTATCTGAAGAGGCGTGTGTCCGAGAGAGAGAGAGAGAGAGAGAGAGAGAGAGAGAGAGAAGGTATACGCACTTGCACATGACGTCAAGGGAGGCGATGACAGGAATGCTGGCATGTCGTGTTTGTTTGAAAACCCCAAACGATTGCTTACACTCGAAACAATTTCGGGTTCATACTTCTGTCGCCAAGACTCGCCTTGCCATACTTCTGAGGAATTCCAGCGGGGGAGAACCTGATGGCTCAGGTAGCCTGCGGCTTTCTTTTTACGTGGTGCCCCTCCTTTCGAAAAGGAGGATTTTACATGTCTATTCTCTGTCTGTAGCAAGCTTTTTAACTGGCCGGTTCAATAACAGCATCAACCTTTAGTGTTCAAATTTTTGCAATCGCCGATTCCCAAATTTTCCATCCCGCTCGATACAAATGGAATGCGAGGGACACACGCGCTGTGCATAATTCTCGTTTAAACCCTTTGTTACAATTTCAAAAT
Source organism: Macrobrachium rosenbergii (assembly GCF_040412425.1). Taxonomy (NCBI): domain Eukaryota; kingdom Metazoa; phylum Arthropoda; class Malacostraca; order Decapoda; family Palaemonidae; genus Macrobrachium; species Macrobrachium rosenbergii. The sequence continues at coordinate 188,025 of NC_089779.1, read as the reverse complement.
GGAATAAAATGTATTCGATACGGTCGAGGGTGAATAAATCATATGCCCTTACGAACAACGAAGGGACAAAAGCTTCAAGCGACCTTTCCACAAATTCGACTCGGTGAACAGGCATAGGGTGCGTTCACTACACTTCCCAATCCCGCGAAAAACTGCAAAACCCATCGAATGTTAGTGGAACGATTCCTATAGCTGCGTGATTCATAAAATAATTTTCATTTTCAAAAGCTATATTTTCACGAAAATGTAATCCAAATATATGAAACGCCACAATGGTGAGGAAAGGCGAAGGTACAATACGTCGTTTGTGGTTTGCAGATTTTTATTTCGAAGGAGATTCCTGTCACCATTAATCAAACAAACCGTAGCCCTTTTGATGCCAAAAGCCTTCGCATTCATTAGGTATCCATTTCACTTTTGGATGACCGTGACCTGGAGGACACACTCACCTTGGTAAAGGTAAGTGTTGGCACTGGGGTAGTATTTACATTTACTTTGAGTACACCCTCAAAGACGGGCTACAACGTCAGCTAGAAAAGGTCGCTACTAAAGCAAATAATTGCCTCAGTTTTTGTGTGTTTATTGTTGGCTATTTAATTCATGACTTGATAGCTATGAGGATTTATTTTTGTACAAAGCAGAGATTTCTATAATTACTAATTTGGCATTTTTCCTTCACTACCCAAATATTTTTTCAGCTCTAAAAAAAATCCCTAATATTACTGTAAACAAGATGATTTATGGCTAGGAACGTTATCATTAGAAATGTCAAAAACTTTACAACGGTTCTGATATTCTGACAGAGTTCCTAAAATCACAGCTGTTTTTTTATGCGACAGAAGTGACTAACACTATACTGTACACATTCTTTTTTTGAAAACTCTCTCCCTTCGTCTGTGTCGGTTGGGCAGCGTCGTTAGGTCTACACCAGGCCCGTTATACCTTCAGAACTTTTGGGCAAGGGCCAGTGGCGAAATAAGGTTGACTTGATTTAAACCAACCACCAAATTCTTCTTTGGGTCTTCACGAGGAATCCATTCCGATCTAAGGGAGGGGAATCCTGAGTTCCTTCTTATGGGCAAGATCGAAATCTCGAAGTTGGAATGACAATAGAAATATCACTTTCAAATCTCATCGTGCAGATGAGGGCCAGACGGTGGAGGTGAGTGGACGCCGAATCGATGGGATTCGTAGATGTCAATCCGGATGATGTTCGCGCATCAAATCTATAATGAGATTTGTTAAAACGGAAACAGAGTAACAAATATTTAAAGTTACTGAATGGCTCGGACCGAATTTAGGAGAAAGGAGGAATGTGGACATAGAGAGAGAGAGAGAGAGAGAGAGAGAGAGAGAGAGAGAGAGAGAGAGAGAGAGAGAGAATATCTTAGTTTAACCAGACCACTGAGCTGGTTAACAGCTCTCCTAGGGCTGGCCTGATATATATATATATATATATATATATATATATATATATATATATATATATATATATATATATATATATATATATATATATATATATATATATATATATATATACTGAGAGAGAGAGAGAGAGAGAGAGAGAGAGAAAAATCTTACAAATTACGCTTACGCGCTCTAGGAGCTAAGCGCGTTATTTAAGCAGGGTGTCGGCGTCCGTAGACAGAGTGTTATGAAAAACCACTTTTAGACTGACGGTAAAAGTAGAAGGCGACTAAAAGATAGAAGAAGAAGTAAAATGCGGGCGGTTACCGTGTGAGGCTCATCTCCGATTACAGTTTATCTCGTGCTTCGCTCCCTCACTCCGTTTGGGGAAATGTGGAGATAGAAGAGGGGTCCAGCCAAGGGGCTTTGCGCACAAAAGATCTCTTCGTATGAAAATTTTGCGCTGAAAATATGGATAATCCGATTATTTTTGCTCGCGAAGTGAAGGTGTGATTAAGGTTTGTGCTGGTTTGCTGTTTAACTCTCTCTCTCTCTCTGTATATATATACATATATATATATATATATATATATATATATATATATATATATATATATATATATATATATATATATATATATATATTATGTATGTGTATGTGTGTCAGCGTGTATGTATGTACATATATATATACATACACACACATACATACAGATCGTCAACTTGAGAAATAAAATCATATATATACATATATATAGATATATACAGTATATATATATATACATATACATATCGTTAACTTGAGAAATAAAATCACAAATAAAGACCTTTACAACGTGTAACGTCAGACGCCGAATTCATTTCTGAGAACTGCGATGAAGGGAAGAAGCCGATAGAAGCCTAAACTCACTCCAGAGTTCCTGGCTGCGAGGAACAGACGGGAGCATATATAAACGGCGATTTCCAAACGATCATTACGAAAGACCGCCGTCCATAATCCATTCACGGAGGCGTCACGGCTCACAGAGGACAACATGTACAGAACATAGAAAGCGGTTAATAACCAAGACGAATCGGAACAGAAGAGAGACAGGGCCCGGGAACGTGGGATTCGCGGTGACCCGGGACTTAACACCTCCAGATCATCAGGCACAGTCCTCCCTGGGACCTTATATAAAGGACTTTAAGCCTGCGACAGACGGCCCCGGCTACTCTTCGCCATCTAAAGTCCGACCAGATTAGCGGCGCCAAAGAGCAGTTTTTACTGACGTAAGAAGATTGTGAAACGCATTTTACTGCTAAAATTGTTTGTACAAATTGTTTGTACATACACAACCACACGATACCTCATGAAACATACACACGTATATACTGTATATGCATGTGTGTGTGCGTGTGTTTACGTAATTATGTATAACGATTCATGCTTTATGGGATTATGATTCGTGAGCAAACTGCTCGCCCGGCAGAAACAACAATAATCTCCCAAGCAATCAGAGCTGTTTTGGACCATTCTCTGAAATAGCATATATATATATATATATATATAATATATATATATATATATATATATATATATATATATATATATATATATATATATATATATATATAGAGAGAGAGAGAGAGAGAGAGAGAGAGAGAGAGAGAGAGAGAGAGAGAGAGAGAATAAAGGAACGGAATGACCACAAGAAGGTGAACTTTTTAAAAAAAGTTATTCTTGATCTGCAACACGACGCCTGCCAAACCCGACCATTGGATTATATCTCTGGAAATACGATACTTTACTGATATTGGCTTCACCTTTTAATCAGAATTATCCTTCTTGGCGTCGATGTAGTTTGTGGTGCTGTTAATCATATTATGCTTCTATTGATGCTGTATCGTCACTATCTGGAAAGGTGATAAATACTTATTATGCGAGAATGATCCCACAGTCGTGTTGACGAAGCAATACACAGAAAATGACGAAAGTAAAGGTGTTTCAGAAGTCTTCACAACTTCCTTCTTCTTCCATGTTTTTCTACCTGGTGCAATTATGAGATTTTGTTGACTATTTCTATCATCATCTCGGTACGAATAAGGTGAAAAATGAAGGTAAACTGAGTAGATAGTAAAAACCATTATTGCTCTGCTCCTTGTCCAAATGGGGATTTACCGTGAAAGCACTGAAATATTGATGATAAAAAATAGGATTTCAGAAATTTTTTACTGCCTTTTTCTTTTGAGGAAGGATTGTGCCTGAAGTGGAGTGTTCTCAGGTTTTCAGCAAGTTTTTTGAGAGGAGCTTAATACTTATTTTCACTCCCAGCTGAGCTGCCGATGAGACATTTATAACAGCGTCTACTGCCGGCCGTTACGCATGAGAATTTGAACGCTCCTTATTGGAATGAACAGTAATCCATGGGTGACTGACTTCCACAGTTATTGTGAAAAATGATGGCATGGAGGGTGTTACTTGGCCGCTTGGGAGGCTTAGGGACTTTCCAAGCTAAATGGAACTAGCAGAAAACAGTTTCCACAGCCAAGCGAATGAGTGTCAGCCTTGCAGTGCAATGGAGATTCTAGATATCAGGTACTGTCTTTGATGCAACCAATGTGACGTCTCAACAAAACAATCAAAGTTTCCTTCTGAGATGAACATTTAGCGGTTTGGACTTCGTAAATTTAAAAAAAAAAACAAAGAGCGAGTAACACAAAATAAAAAGAAAATAGAAAGAAGACGGCCAAGAAAACAGGAGAGAGAGAGAGAGAGAGAGAGAGAGAGAGAGAGAGAGAGAGAGAGATCACCAAATTCTTTTCTTAAAACTCCATCCTCAGTAACACCGCTCGTGACAGCAAATTACTGATTGATGAGCGACGATATATGGGCAAAGGGGATGGGTCTGTCGCCTGGGGCGTAGACTGAGAGAGACATGGGTGTGGGTGGATAAATGGGCATACGGGTGTGGGTGTGTGAATAAATGGGTAAAGAGGGATGGATGCGATTTAAGCGAGGCTCCTTCAGAACTATCTGGGATTGATCTAAGTGGGGCTCTCGATAAATCAGGAGCCCTTAGATGCTATCAGAGTGTCGTGGATCTGGAATGGAAGACTTATGACGCATCTGAACAAGTTCAGCCAAATAACAGGGTTTGATGTTTTGCCGCCTAAAGGCGGCAGCTGCCTTGTGGCATCACCTTGTGGGTGGATCGGAGATGGCTGACCGGGAAATATGGTTAAAAGAGAAAGAAGTCCAAGTTCCTGCTAAATAACCCGTGCTTGCCTGTTGGGTTGGAAAGAAAATGAAGGAAATATCTTGCTTTCTTTCTTAATCTTTTTATTTTTATTTAACGCACAGCATAGTAGGTATTGACACAATTATTCTCATTCACGCAATCTAGATTATTAAGCCACTTAAAACTTACAAGTTTAAGGAATCTTCTTGAACATTATCAGCTGCTGCAATAAAAATCCGGTCAACAGCAAGGAATGTTTTCAGAATGACGAGCATAGCGAAAGCTCTACCAGCAAAGCCAAGTTTGGGGTTCGGAAGCATTAAAAATAGAAGACGGGTTATTTCGAAAAGGGAGAACCTCCACGGCTCCCTTTCAAGACAAGCCGACGTTCGGGAGATGTACGAAGTATGTTAAGTGAACTCCTATCAACAGATATTCCCGGGAGCTGAGGAAAAGGCGAGGGTGGAAGATCTTTCCCCGCGCACGACACAGACCCAGCCTCGTAAGAGCGAACGTAGCACGCCGGAGTAGATACTGCCTCACTGGAGGATAGCAATGTGCGTTAGCCAATCAGGTGCAAGAATTCTGCTTTGGTTGTTTTAACAACATTGCCTGCCGCGTAGGAGGGTAAAGCCGTCAGTGCACGTCACGCGGTGCACTGCAGGCATTACTTAAAGTTCTATGCAGCGTCCCCTCGGCCCCTAGATGCAACTCCTTTCTTTCATTTTACTGTACCTCCATTCATAGTCTCTCTCCTTCACCTTACGATCTACCCTCTCCTTACACTTATTTCATAGTGCAACTTTCTACTCTCAATTTCCCTTTCAGCACTGAATGACCTCATAGGTCCCAGTGCTTGGCCTTTGGCCTAAATTTTACATTTCATTCATTCATTCAACAATTTTGTCTGAGAAGGGATCGAAGGCCTCCTACGGTTATCTCGTAACAGCTTTTGGTAGTTTCAAGTCGTACCCACATAGTGAGATGGCGGTTGGGACGGCTTTGAGAGAGAGAGAGAGAGAGAGAGAGAGAGAGAGAGAGAGAGAGAGAGGAGGTGTCAGCTATCAAGAAAAAAACATTACCGGCAAGATGTGGCCGAAACCTTGTAAAAGGGAAAGACGGGAAAGACGTCACTTGGCTTCTGTCTAATCCACCCTCCACTAGTGAATGACCCCCGTGTCAGCAAGGATGCAGCCACAGGCATCTGGCGTGTGTGTGTGTGGAGGAAGGATTAGTGGGTTTCAAGGTAAGAAGATACAAGAGATAAGGATGCAAGGGAGATACGGAGCTCGAAGCTCTCGAGGACAAGAAGTGAAGCCACTGCCCACTGTTCATCGTAAGTTCATTTGACACACTGTCAATCTCTCCGGGCTTAGCCAGTGCCAGATCCTCGTCACATTTCAGCTGTTCTTGAGTTCGTCTGATTGGCCGAATGGATGTTATCTGGTGTTACATCATATTGGGAGCACGTGGGGATTATGCAAATGGACGGGAAGGGGAAATCATGAGAGGGAAGATAGTGAAGATAAATGGTGGACGTGTAAAGCCGTGAAACACTTGTCAGTGGGGAGAGAGAGAGAGAGAGAGAGAGAGAGAGAGAGAGAGAGAGAGAGAGACGTAAACCACAAACGTGGCATGAATATTAATACATCTTACCAAAGATATCGCCGAGCCAATAAGTGTAACGAATTGCTTTCCGGCGCATGACGAATTCGGCAGCCCCTGGCCCAGAGAAGGATCGAAAAATGACGAGAATGGAAGGCTGGAGGAACTGGGGTTCGAAATCAAATGGCTGCATACTTTTCCTTCTATTCTACTGTCTCTGTTATCTGAATAAGAACTCGAATCCCCCTCGCAAGTGGGATAAGAAATGTTTGTATTGTAAAAGAATTAACTAGCAGCTGGAGAGAATTAAATATTTTCGAATAAAAGTGAAAGACAATACGGAAATATTGACAAGGTGAATGCTGTTTGGTGAAGGTTTGAGACTATAGTTATCTAAAATGTTAGTAAAGGTGGTTCTCTTACAAGCAAACAAACAAACCTTCAGGAATTAATATGACACAAGTTACACAATAGGTGAGAATTCATCGTTATCTTCATCACGCTCACCAAACCGCACAGAAAGTCCAAATAAATACCATGGAATGAATAAGTAACTCATTTATTACCCAAGAAATGTTTATATTGTAAATTTCTACATAACGTTATGTAAAGGGAGTTACTCGGTATTTTCTTTGTAAGGATTTTTAACCATGAAGCGCTAACAAATCCGGAGCTCTCACAGTTGCGCTGAGGGTAAAAACTAAGTCGCTCTTATTTGAAACGCTGAGAAGAAATTCCACTATTTTTGCTGAGAAGCTGCGACGTCGATGTCACCTCCGAGTCTCATTTCTAGACTTCAGTTTCACCAGAAGGAGGTAAAGTTCAAGAAGTTGGACACCTTTATAGGTGGGATAAGACCAAAAGGAACGAATGTTAAGTAAAAGGCAGAGAGTAATGCGGCTAGGAGGACGGGGCACCGGAAAAAGACGCACTATACCAATTCGTTTCTCTTATTGTCAAGTGGTGAAAAAGTGCACGCTCCCTACTGCTGAAGAATCTGTCATTAAATTATCAGAATGTGCCGGAATAATCACAAGGGTGTCACCAGTTCTATGACCAACAACGCCCATCCCTAAACCTGGCATCAGAAAAAGAAAGAAAAAAAAAAAGGCTACAACTTTCTTTCCAGCAGAGAATAAGCAATTCTACAAGAAACAAACCGCTTTGAATTAAAAGGAAATAAAACTATCTACCCCCAATTATACACAGTAATTGCTTTCGATTATTTTGTTGTATTTAACTAACTCGAAGTATATTTCCCATTCTTAAATGCAATATTTCCAAGCAAAGCAGACAAGTTTACAAAACTAAAGAGAGGGAGAGAGAGAATCTAGGCCAAGGAAGCCGTATTGTCCTTAAGGTAATGTAACCTTGGTTTACCCAGTGACCCAAGAAAGCAAGACTTTTTCCCTTAGTTTTCTTTCTTTAAATGAATCAGGTCTAATGCTGCTGCAGCCACAGTTGCCTTGACAGACACTTAACGCTGTATTACGCATTGTTCTGGAGCCGAATGTTGTCTTGTTACTTCTGAACAAATGAATTTGAGACTTTGCCTCATACGATTTCAATGTACATCTGTTAGAAAGGAGACAGTTACTTGGACGTTGATTCCACCGAGAGGTTTTACAGCAATGAAGCTCATATTCTTGTCAATATTCTCAAAATCTTTATTTAAAGATCTACAGAATTAAAATACCAAGTGAATAACGACACTCAAGAGTCAGTGCTTTTATAAGCAGAGTTTAATCTAACAAAAGCGAAAAACAGGCTCTCAAGAAAAATATAAGACTCTGTTTAGTCGTTTCTGCTCTTATTAGCAAATCAAAAACTCTAGTAACTGAATGTCAGCTGTTCGTTAACAGTTTGTCATTGCAGGCGTGCGTAAAAATACCATGATGAATCACTGGAAGGTGACAGAGGAAGCTGACTGTATCACGGAAATATCCATAGATTCTCTCTCTCTCTCTCTCTCTCTCTCTCTCTCTCTCTCTCTCTCATTATCATCATTTGCAGATTAGAATGCAAGGTGAATCACGAAGAGTGGAGTAATTCCATAGCACTGGACTCCTACTACTTAGATTCAGCCAGCCTTGTGCTGGACTCTCATTGATATACGAAAAATGAAAGACTAATGAAGAGACTGCATTTTTTGCAAAGGAACACAAGCACCGTGATCTGATATAAACCAACAATCCCGGGAACATTTACTACCAGTCAACAAGGACTGACGCAATACCATAAACTAGTGTTGTGTCAACAATGAGGCAATAAATAGGAGTTCCATATAGTCGATACCGACAACGTCAGGTCGTTGCAATATACTTAGCCATTTCTCATTTGTACAGACTCGAAGGCAAACTTACTCATTTATTTTGCCATACGATTCGGATCATACTGGCAATCAAAGACTAGAAGAGAACACGAAGTGAAGACGATGAGAGCTGCAAATGGATAAAAGAAAGGACGAAAACAAGAAACTGGATCGAAGGCGCATCGTCATCGAACCAGAAGGGTTTCACGTTCCCCTCAGGGCACTCTTACCCTTCTGAAGTTCAGGAACGACCTTGTGATCATAATAAAAATGGAGCCAGAAGTAGGAAATGGATAATGGAGGCGGAATCACTGACGATGACTCGTTTCGACAACCATAAAACACCGCTTGCAATTGTTGTAGAGCAGGAAGTACAATTAAAAGTAGGAGGCGTTTTTGGTCTATGACAATATACCAAAACAAGAGCAACTTTGGCAGCAATGACGAAAACAGAATAACAATAAGAAGTCAGTGTTGCTTTAATCAGCCAAACCTACGAGAGAAAGAATCTTGAAACACGGGCATAATCAACTCAAAAAACAGAAGCATTACTAACAACATGGTTGCATGAGCAGTAGCAAAATGATGCATGGTGGGAAAAAGAAGGAAAGCCTACAGGTGCCTCGCCATTAAACGACCAGAACGCATTGCCGGGATTTGTAAAACCTTCTACGTCACTCCAACGTTAAGCCGATAACTTGACTGGGTTACGTGACAGCTGACCTGCAGAGCGCTTAAACAAAACAAATCGAATACTGGAGGTTCTGATGGTGTCACGGGAGGTCTTACTGTACTTTGCACTGGCATCGTTGAAAATGCAGCTGAACTTTCCAATTAAAATAATGTTCTAAGGCATTACAAAATTTTGTCTGTTGTTCAGAGACTAATCTTGCCTTAACCACAGTCGAGATAGACTCTGTTTACCTATGGGTACGAAAAATGAACCTATTTGCCAGCGCGTAATTTCCATATTTTAAATTTAATTAGCATCTGAAAACAGACTTTTATCTACTGATAGCAAGAGGATCGTATCTGTGTGAACTTATCACATTATATATCCATATTCTTCAGTAAGGTTTATTTGCATATATATATATATATATATATATATATATATATATATATATATATATATATATATATATATATATATATATATATATATATATATATATATATATATATATATATAATATATGGATTCTTTCTTTCTACATGGATACAGGAGATTATTTGTAGGAGAAAACAGCTGAAAAAAAATATGATTTCTGGCTAACTCGTATTGACTATTTTTGTGACTTTCTTGCAAACCTAAAGTTACTTGAGTTTCAAAAATATTAAAATAATAAAGAACTTCCATGACATTACAATAACCTAAATTAAAAAAAAAAAAAAGAATACTGATCTGAGTAAATTAATCTTCATAAATTCAAATATTTCAAATTGAAATTCTCTTCTAGTCAGTCGGTATTCTCACTTTATGATATCTGGATAAACTCTCTCTTTTTAATCTTGTTTATCTTTCAGTAACGCGTTCTACGTTTGTTGTTCAAGATGTTCCTTGTAGTATGCCTTTCTGCTCACTACTACTTAAGGGACTCTCTCCTAATCTTTTGTCAATCTCCAAAAATGCGACTTGATTTAGATATGCTTCTGAAAGTCTCAAGCTTCTTGGTGAACATACAGCCATGAATTTTTAACTAGAGCACATCAGTCAAAACATTACTGGTGGTAATATCCTCCTGGAAGTTGAGCTTATGATAAAAAAACATTGCAGGCTTTAATCACCACATTAATGATGATACTATTTCACATACACATAAACGTTACTCTTTCACATACACATAAACATAAGTGAAAAACAAAAAAACACGCATATATATATATAAAAAAATATATATATATATATATATATATATATATATATATATATATATATATATACTCACATGCATACATAAATATAAATATAATTAAATAAATATATGTATATAAACACACACACACACACACACACACACACACATATATATATATATATATATATATATATATATATATATATATATATATATATATATATATATATATATATATATATATAATGCATTCATAACCTACATAAATATAATTTTCTATTATAAGTCCCACACTAAGAAAAATATGAGGTCATTAACAGAACGATCATGGCGAGAAATTGCACACCCCTGAAGATGAGAATTGACTCACTGCTCAACTAACACGATGCAGCAGCCACTCAACCCTAATCACTTTCCAAAGGCGCCCAAATGACATCCAACATTAAACTGAAGCGCCTTATGGGCGATACACCTACGACACAAACTTGACGTTTCCTTATGTAGTCATCACACTAGCTTTCACTCAGGTCTTCCGCGGTGAGATTGCATGCCATGCGATGGCTCTTCACTCGTTCCTTTTATGTGCACCCTCAAGGGTACAGTACCTGCTACAAAGACACCCGACGCCTCAGCCCGAGGAGGCAGACACAGGTGCTGAAAGGAGAAGCTCGGATGCTTGTGAAATGGGAAGGGCGACAGAGTGCAGAGATGACGGGCAAATTCCTGTCTTAGGTATTACTACTGACAAAAACATCTAACTCTTCTTCTTTCCTGGCCCACGAAGGTCAGTACGCTCGCAATGCTAAAGCAAATAGACAAACTGATATCAGTTGTGGCTACTACGGTTGATATCTTGTACCTCTTTGAACCGTGAGGCTGAAGGTATATAAGTTTATGGCAGTGTATGAACTCTGTCTCTGTTCCTGCCTCTCTCTCTCTCTCGTATACATACATACATATATATATGTATATATACAGTATATATATTCAGAGAGAGAGAGAGAGAGAGAGAGAGAGAGAGAGAGAGAGAGAGAGAGAGAGAGAGAGAGAGAATTTTACTTTTAATAGCACCAAGCGCTTTCGCGTTTATTAACGCATCGCCTGGGCACATAAATAAACAAAAAAAAAAAAAAACACGATGCGTTAATAAACTTGAAAGCGCTTGGTACTGAACTTCTGCCTGTCATCCTGTGGGATTCGCTTATACACCGAAGTCACGTGCATCTACTGTGATTTTTTCAGTATATATATATTAAATGACACTTTACTTACGGGATGGAAAACATTCTTCTTGAGGAAAAGAGGAACTGAGGAAAAGGTGAACATTGATAATAAAAAAAATAATGGAAGGGATAGAGTTTAAGCTGTATCCGCTAACCCATGTATGGATGATCTTGCTTAACTAAAGGAGCGAACTAATCAAAACTTGAGGTGAGGTTAGGGAATGGTTACTATTATGAATAGTAATAATATTAATGTTACTGTACTGATGATGATGAAGCAGCATCTGCAGTAGTATGTTAATGGTAAGTGTAATTATTGTTAAAAATCTGTAACAGTATTTCACATAAATAAATTATTTCTTATCTCACACGAGTCATCACAATTATTATCAACGCCGTGAAACCGCTGCAAATTTAATCACTAAAAGGGTATGTTCACGGTAAGTGTAATTATTGTTATGAATTTGTACCAGTATTTCACATAAATAAATTATTTCTTATCTCACACGAGTCATCACAATTATTATCAACGCCGTGAAACCGCTGCAAATTTAATCAGTAAAAGGGTATGTTCACGGTAAGTGTAATTATTGTTAAAAATCTGTAACAGTATTTCACATAAATAAATTATTTCTTCTCTCACACGAGTCATCACAATTATTATCAACGCTGTGAAACCGCTGCAAATTTAATCAGCAAAAAGGGGGCAGCCTCGAGCGTAACTTTCTGCAGAACAAACAAACGTCAATTTTCCTCCGAGCTAAACGAGACCATTGCAGTATTGATGCCTTAAATGAAGACCGCGATCTATGTTTCCCTTTCCCACTGATGATCACGCCTGGGTCAGTTCAGAGAATTCACCGCCGTTACAAATTCTATAAATAAAAAATGGCGGAGAAAAATGTAAATAAAGAGGGAGGGAAGGGAAGGGGATGGAAGACGAAATTCGTGGAAGAGAAAGAGCGATAAAAGGTAAAAAAGGGGAAGCCATAAACTCACCATCTTCATCAAGAAATTCATCCCGGCTGATGTTGGTTGCGTGATGGACAGTGATGAAAGAAGCCCCGGCTTTGGGGAAGGGGGTCGGGGGGCGGTGACGCCGAAGACGACGACGGTGATGGAATCTGACCACCAGGTCTCTTTCGACTCACAGGCGTCGATTACAGGCGCTGGTCGACGCCCATGCAATTGTTCGCCACCCTGTTCTCTGTCGCACTGCGATCAAGCAATAATTGCTCACAAACACACCAACATACAAACTCACTTTTTTTCTTTCTAGGGCCCCATGCGATAGTAATGACGCACTGCTTTTTAACTCAACTGCAATTACCGACAGTCGATCGCGGTTTTGGGAAACGAAAAGAACCGGGGTTAACTCCTTCAGATCACAGACCACACCAGGTTGTGAGTCTCATCTAACGGGCAATTTCTGGACTCTTTCCGATGAATGCATCAGATGTCTAATCCTTCGTTATTAAGAAGTCCATTTCTAGGGGGGGGGGGTCTCCAACACGGGCAGCCAAATCATCGCACAGAATAGGCGAAGTTTCCTAGAGCTGATTTCGCACAATGCTTATGGCATCACAGAATCTTCCAAATGCATCGATATTTTCTACTGTCCTAAATCATGCAAGTCGCTCTGTGGAGAATAACCAAAACAACACGTCAACTCCTCAATGGCATTGAAGTCACCGAGAAAGATTCTCCCCGACAAGTTGCGACCTTCTCGAAAAGTTTCTGGGGACGAGGCGGCCCGGGACGGCTATACCGGAGCAGTGCGCGGACTTGGCTCTTCACTCGACCATACCTGACGCGCAACTGAATCCCTCGCTGGCTGTCGCAGCAGGCCGCGGAATCCAGTAATCCCCATAACGCAAAAGGGAACACAGGGGGAATTATCAAGAGGGGGGTGATGGGATAACAGGGGGAGTGAAATCCCTTTTAGAGGGCGATTGGGGAACCCTTTCTTTGGGCAGTATAGCGCACTCGTTGTTGATATAAAAAAAACACATATTTTTTTTTTATGGCTGTGCATGCAAGCCATAGGATGATCGTGTTTGGATGCATAATGAATATGTATATTAAATATGTGTGCTTGATTACAACAAAGTGAAAATTCTATTGGAAAATCGTTATAAACATACGGTTTTATGCAGAATCCACTTCGAAATTACTTTAAAAAAAAAAAGGCTTTTTGTTAAAACCACACAAAGATTCATCTATTATGAATCATTACGGAAATAGCTGTAATTTTTATAAAAAGTGAATAGTTCCAATATTGACACCATCATATTCATAGCTCATAGGAAATTCTTTTTAGTAAGCTGAAAGCGTTGTCACCTGGGCCTATGTAAAATATTTAGAAAAATGTATATCAGCAAATAATCTGCAGATATATTCATCTTCATAAGATTTCAAAAATATAATTTCTAATGCTAAATAACAGGGAAGTAAACATTTTTTCGCATCTTACAGCCTAAGCAGGCATATTTTTCTCTTATGCCATGTCATGAAAACCTCATTATCGTCGTGCGACAATAGCTTACCAACAGCAGACTACGACCGCTAACAAAGACAGTGAATTGGTAACAATAAAAAGAAAATCTAAATTCTTTATCTGAAACACCAAGCAATAACTCGGTTTTCTCTGTGAGATGGTCTTTTTCTTGTGCATGAAATATTCAAGCAGACCAATAGGCGTAAAACTATGATGGATGAAAGGGGGTGAGACTGGATGAAAGGGGGTGAGACAGGGCGAAAAACAAAATGTCAAAAATTACAGATATTAGTGTCTAATATATAGTTTTCGAGGTCGCTGAAATGAATATTGACACTCCCGATACCCTTTAAGTCTAGTTCAGCCCCGACAGGAATGTGGGGGGGCGGTGAGAAGGGGTGAAATATGAAATGTTAAAAATATTGGGCACTGTAATTGAAGCGACTATCTTAACAGGAAAGGGAGGAGTGAGAGAGAGAGAGAGAGAGAGAGAGAGAGAGAGAGAGAGGTGGTGTTAGGGAGAGAGAGAGGGAAAAGAGTGAGGGAGGGTTGGAGAGAGAGAGAGTAGAGGGGTGTTGGGGAGAAGAGAGAGAGAGAGAGAGAGAGTTTATCAGCTGTCATTCAGGGTTTTCCTGGGCAGCACAGGGTTAGTCAGCTAGTTTATATATATATATATATATATATATATATATATATATATATATATATATATATATATATATATATATATATATATATATAGACAGATAGATAGATAAATTTGAGACTCACATCAGGATCGAATCCAGGTCTCTCAAATGACGGGCAAGGGCGCCACCAACTAACCCACACAAGTCATACATTTATACACACGCACACACACACATATATATATGTATATATAAACTATATATAAATATATACTTGAATAATAAAGATTTTTTAGAAGAAATAATCTTCAACTGTTGTCAGCGATGCTGAAAAAGCAAAATTGCTGAAATCCTGGATCAAGGGACTTAAAACTCTTTCAACATGCTTGACTCAGAGGGAAAGAAACCATACATGAAAATAGTCAGTGATGAACAGTTTCACACATACACACACACATGTATAATATATATATATACATATATATATATATATATATATATATATATATATATATATATATATATATATATATATATATATATATATATATATAGTACAGTACGCTATAAAATGTCTAATAATTTAAGCATTTCTCTTCAACTATTCAAGAGGGGGTCACAAACATTTGGTTACAATCTGGGAGCACCGAGATTCAATAAACAACTTGCAAACATTTGGTCTAGAATTAATGTAGAGTAATGGCCGAATTTAGTATAATAATTGAAAAAAAAAAATTATTTTAGAAAGAGAACGTCCATAACCTCACCAATCAAACGGCAATATATCTGAACAATATACTTTTGACGTCCACTTTGCGGCGATGCCGTGCATACCAATGCGAAACTGAGATGCCTCCCGAATAACAATGGGATGTCGACCACTCTGGGAGGTCTCTGAGATTTTACAGATCGGTTAAGTCTTCAATATCCATCAATTGCCATCGGTAAACAGTACACCTCAAGTGCATCTCATCGTCCCTTGCTATGTGCTTAATACTTGTGGCTAATGTTAATAAGACGTTATACAAAATGTATAATGGTCAGACATTCAACACCTGTTCCCCCACTTTCCTTAATTTTGGATTCGATTTCCACCGAAAACCCCTCCTAGTCTGCTGAAAGTGTAGAGAGATTCTGTACTAACATCATCTTATCTATCTTCTTATGAATTTTGACTTAGTTTTCAATTTTGTTTTAGTATTTTAATTTGGTAAATCTTGATCAGCAGAGTTAATGCCTTGCCAATATACCAATCAATTTGCCTGTGGAAAAACAATCATATCCCTAGCTGTCTAAACTTTATCTCGCTTCATTGCCTCAAAGGAACGAAAATAACCTGAACGCTTTTAAAATTATTCTAAAATGCGAAGAAGTAAGAAAAAGGTTGAAGAAAAGTATCATCTAGAGGAAAAATAGTCGAATGCCATTGGCGATGAAATGAATTATTCATCGTCACCCTTTCTACTCTTTCATGCCTTGCATATTGCAATGTTTACACGGCAAACATTCGGACGCTAAACGCCGCGAGAGTGGTTGGCAAAATGACAAACGAAATCGAATTTTACGATGTCCATTCAAATACTATGCCCGAGGTCGCTTGGGATACTTAAGTATGACAATCTGAGAGGTGGAGACTCGAGCTATGGCCCTGGAGTATTTTCGACGAGTCATTCCTTGTCGGATTAATATCGAAATACGTTTATGCCAAAAACTGGTGTTAACATTGTTATTTGAGAGGAGAATGTATTCACACGAAAATCTTTTATAAGAATGTGTACGGCAAGCCAGTATCATTCACCAACCACCATCACCTGAATATCTGGCTGATGTCATCTCCATAATATGGACAGAAAGATCGAGTAGGCTAAAGCATATTTCTGTTACCTAAGAAATATTCTTGCTTTATCTAGTTGCCCAGCGGAATGTCCTTTGCTCCCAAAATAAAGATAAATAGAGATATATGAGTGCGCATTCGAGATATACATTAAGATATACGTGCACCTTCGATTAGTTATACCACAAACACGAATTTATCTCCTTATACATATCCACCCATGCGCAGAATGGGGTTTAGTGACTAAGTATACGGAAACGATAGGAATTCAGGATGTTGTAGCAACAAAGACACTCACTGTAAACCAATAAACAATACTGATATGCAAAAATAACACCAACTTGTTGCCCGGGGAATATACTCGTAATTCAAGCAGTGTAACGAGAATCACAAGAAAAATGCCTAACGCCAAGCCTTCAAGCAAAAATAAAACGAAAGATTGACAGACAGATTGACAAAAAGGAGTAAATAAATTTAGTGACAACATTGGTCATCGATGGTAAAATCAATTTCATGAAAATATAAAGCAAGAGTTCCATAACTCCTTGATAATCCATTCTTTAACAATACTCGCAAGACTACAAAATGTTCATACTCAAAACAAAAGTATCTAATCGCATGAAAAATAGCATATACTAAAAACACAGGGTCTTTAACAATGGACTAAATATTACAACACTGGTAATTACTACAATAAACGACGTCCAGCTCTTCATGGAAAGCATAATTTCCTCCTATTTACAGAACCATAAAATAATAAACACCAAAACAAAAACTGCAAGAATACAAGTATAACTACATTTCCCCTGAGTGACAATCACTCATGAACAATAATCTCCTTTCAGTAATTGTTAAAATTTCCATTTTCAGCCGCAAAAATCAAGAACTGACTGACGTCAGTCTATTCAGTAAACTCTGTGCATTATTCTCGAGATAGTTTCACTGGGTGTGGTAATTTCTAAGAAATTCTGATGTGGATTTACCTCAAAAAGGCCCATTCTTGGGGAAAATCTTCCATTCCGCGATGGCTGCATTGTGCCCTTGGCTGTGAGACATTTGTTGGTCGAATGTCCCAGTCTTGGGAATTTGAGATATACGTTCCTGTCCTGGGGACGTGACAGAGAAGGACATTTTATCCTAGCTGGAATCCTTAGTGAGGATTGTAATGTGGAGCAGCTATATATCTTTGTGAAGGAGGCGGGCCTCCTCAACAAATTTTAAACCAAATACTCACTGAGTATATATATATATATATATATATATATATATATATATATATATATATATATATATATATATATATATATATATATATATATATATATATATATATATATATATATATATATATATATATATATATATATATATATGAATTTACAGATATGATTAAATCATTTATGTTTAGATACTTCCAATTTGGAACCCTTTCTAAATTGATTTATCCCTTTAATTTCCTATTTAATTTTATTACGGCGTCAATAACCTAGGTTTTGTGACGCCAGTTTTAGCATTCATGAATCAATCTATCAATCAATCCCAAAAAGAGGCAATGGTTATGACGATGATGGTCCCAAGAGTAGTTTCCCTTAGATAGTTTGGGGATCTCCTCATTTTCCAATTGTAGCTTTCTCAGTTAACACAAGGGTTTCTGCGCTATTAATTTAAATAGGTAAAAACATTGTCTAAAACCAGGGACGGAGAGATTTAAAATCCTTTCAAAACTATAAACTTTGGAGTGTAATCTGTCCATAGCCATAATTAGAAATTAGAGAACGAGAGGGCCGAGGGAAATTTTGGATGAGAGCTGCCAAGTCAACTCTAATCCACAGATTAGGAAAGAATTCAGACAGGCATAAAAATAGTATCCTTGTATTACGGGAAAAAGTCTTACAGTTTAATAGCAACAAAATTCCAGAAAGCAGTATTTATACCAGATGAGAAAACTCTACGGCTTTTATTTGAAACATTTGAACTCTTAGTTGCATACAGGTTAATTAGATAAGAAACTGAGGGAGCAGATATTGCCAGATCCTTATTCTGAATGACCCAAACTCTTGTTTACGAGTGTCCGGATTTCAATGATATGTTGTGACTCATCTTGCTGATGTTAATATACCGCATACTCTTCACTACTGTGCTTCTACTACTCATCTGGTTCGCTTATAATTCAATAATCAATAATCTGGGTACAAAACTCTCCACATTCCAGCTTCTTTCCATTCTTACCACACGCATTACTTCCCTCTCGTATATCTGCCATTTTTCTTAAACAGCTCCCTTTCACCTTGTATCTTCCCTAAAACTGAAACCTAATCTCCCACATCCCTCACGTGATCGGGTTTTCAACATCTAAGTCATTTACTCCGATTCTACATGCTCAGTTCACATTTAACAAACGCCTCTCCATATTCTCTGTCAGTATTATACTAAACCTACACAAGTCCCCAGATATGCCAGAGGGAAGTCCTTGACTATTCTCAACTGTGCCTACGAGTTTTGCTTGTGATAAAATCTGATCTATTCCCACTCTTTCAAAATTGAGTCAATTCTCCTGGCCATTCCAATGTAGGGATATAGACAAATATAAGAAAAGGAAGCTATTTTGTTTACAAACCATCCCTCCGCTAGCAATCACAGCTACCTGGAAATCAGTAGTGTAACTATTTTTTATGGCCCGGGTGAAACGCATCGAAATCAACTGCTTTTTGCGGGTGAAACGCATCGAAATCAACTGCTTTTTGCGGAAGTAAAGTTTTTGTTTCTGATTCTCCTTTTTTCGCAGTTTAAAATCCACAATGGTATTCCGCTGAATGCTATCTTCAGCCTTCAATGTGACTGGCCAATAATATGGTATTAGATGAGACGCGGGTACTGAGAGGGTATTGAACAGGTACTGGGATACATGGAAACAGCATTCTTGGGTTTACATCAAACGCGGGACGCTGTATTTGCAAAGGCATAACCCACTCAGTTTTTTGTACACTTCGCTGAATTGCTTTTAGATTTAAGCACATCTCCCATTTTATTGCACTCATCTCCTGTTGTAAGAATGATCTTAATTTAATCTGTATATTTCTTGTGTCCGTATATTCCGTTCTAACAACATTCCAGAAAACACGGTGACTGAAAATACCTAATGTATTACCACTGGCATTTGTTCACGTACATATAAATTGCATTAGTGAGCAACGATGGTTAAAGATTCCCTCGCCGCTATTCGTGAACCGCGAATTTCACGTGGATACCATTTTATAATGATTTAATTTCAAAAGAATTTTTTATTTATTGTACAGCTTTTTTGCTAAGAAAATAATGAGTGAAAAAAAAAATGCGAGACTTTCTGTACCCCGTATCCCGTTCAGGACTCGTGAGGTGTCTTTTGAAAAGTGATATGTGATTTACGTCCGCCAGGCTAAATGTGGCTCGTTACTGCATGCTGCTTTTTTGTTTCTACATTGCCAGCTCTTGCAAACGCTCAAATCATTGACACACAACTAAATTATCTCAGAGAGAGCTCGTCTCCATATGAATCTTTTCACCTGAGAATATTCATATACATTTTATATACTATATAATAAATATATATTATAAATATATTTATGTATATATATATATTTATATATATATACACATATATATAGACACATAGATAGATAGATATGAAATTACATTTACACCTTCGTAATTATTAGCGCAAGACAAAAGAGGTAGCCACCTGAGCGAGGGAGGGCACAGCAGTATTTAGAGCTCACAGTGCTTCAGGTGAAGCGCATACCATATTTTACTTCCCATGCGTTTTAATTCTGCGTTGCGAAAACACCAAATACTGATGCAATCAAGTGCTGCATCTAACAGTGGGCGTCGATCGAAAGCTGCAACGTGGGACGTGGGTGTTGGCTTCGGTAACTTCTCTTGAGCGCTCCGATAGCGGGACATTTTTATTTTTTTTCTTCTATTTTTCATCGGATGAAAAAACAAGTCCGGTTATTATCGCGAAAAGGTCATAGTTGTTTTAGTAGGTGGGTGGGTCTTCAATAAGGTCCAAGTTTCCTTAAAGAGTAGAGGGCTGTTATTTGGTACAATGCGCAACTGACTTTAAAATGGAAGTGCGCCATGCAGCGTATATTATTCTTGATATACTGCCATTTCGTATAAGTCGCAAGGATCCAAATAGTATATTCCGAATTGAGTGCCTGCAAAATGAGATTATTATCGCTATAATATTTATTGTTATTATTCTGTTTGTTTATTTATTTATGTACTTTTATTTTGTTTTTGGACGACATTAACTCTTTGAAAGTGAAATGGTTGTTCAGTTTATAAGTAACTATCTAGTTATCTTTTCTGAAATAATACAGTATATGCTTCCAGAAAGAGGGAGTAGAGTGGTGCGGATCATTTTTCAAGAAGTTCTTAAAAAGGTGAAACAATGCCAGAGCGTGAGAGATAAACAAACACGCTGTGGGGAATATCTCAGAGAAACCAAAACAGACCACTGAACAATACGAATTACATCGAGACAACGCGCAGGCGCATAAGCACTTCTTTCTCTCACAACGTTCAACAGGAACTAACCAGCAAAGCTCATTATTCACAGAGAGAGAGAGAGAGAGAGAGAGAGAGAGAGAGAGAGAGAGAACCGAGTCTCCAAGAAACTTCATGACGTGATTTCACATTTGAATTATTCTGTAGCGACTGATGCACTCACGGGATATAAGGAAACAAGGAATATTTGAAAACACGGAATACGATCTCCAAATTCACACGACACACATAACGCTAACAGTTATACAAAAAGTATATCTGTCAAGTTCAGAAACCCAGTGGGTTTTAATGCAAAACAAATTTACAGGCACTCCTAAGCACAAGCTCAGTTCAGGAGTGCTGCGCTTACCAAATATGTGAACTTCGTAACATGTAAACGTATAGTATATATATATATATATATATATATATATATATATATATATATATATATATATATATATATATATATATATCTATATATATATAAATTTTTATATATAGATATTTTTATGGAAAATATATATATATATATATATATATATATATATATATATATATATATATATATATATATATATATATATATATATATATATATATATATATATATATATATATATGAAATACATTACACACAAACATAATATATATATATATATATATATATATATATATATATATATATATATATATATATATATATATACATATATTGTGTGTGTAATGTGTTTCATTTCCCATATATATATATATATATATATATATATATATATATATATATATATATATATATATATATATAGTGTGTATGTATACATAGTATTGTGCTAGGCTTCAATGAGACGGGATGGTTTAGATTCCAGATTCCTTAATTTACAAAGTACAATTTACCACTTACGTTTACATGCACACAGGCACGAGTGTATGAGAGCCACGGTCATACAAATATGTATAAAATGCTGATGTGAGGTGAAAGCCCTATAATGTTCCTATCCTATAATTTATCCCCAACATCTCTCAGTGTGGAGAAACAAAATTTAACAAAAGAACATCACGTATTTTAGGTCCTCCAGCCCATAATTTAACTTACGACGAGAGAAAAAAAAATGTGTTTTCTTATTTCTTCTTTTCGAGCTTAGATCTCTTATCCTTTGATTCTTATCCCTTAAAACCAGGCTTTCTTCATGATAAAGAACCCCCCGGATGGACAAATCGTTACGTAATTGATATATTTGTTATAACAGCGGACTGGTGTATCATCATTATCTGGCTTCAGTGATAAGGCAAGTCTCACCCATAAGTCTTGGCCGTGTTCAGACAGTGATCATCCATGTCTGAACTAATTATTTCCCCTTTTTCTTCCCCTCCTTTTTTTTTTGTATTTTTTCCATCTACTTTTTCTTTCACTTTACCTTGTTGAAGCTAGGCACGGAAATAAAATGACATGCTGCTTCAATAAATAAACGAATGAGTGGGGAATATAAACAGTGAAATTTTTATATAAAGATATGTACGTATACATACATATTTTATACACACAAACACACACACACACACATATATATAATATATATATATATATATATATATATATATATATATATATATATATATATATATATATATATATATTTGCATGTAAGATATCAGAACTCTAATCGCAAATACTTCTAACCCTCAGATCTACAGAGAAATTAATATATGAACTATTTACTGAAGATGAAGTTCTGACGGAATTTCTTTACTAGAAACAGCAAACCAGTGGAAAAATTATGCGGCTGGAAAAGGAAACTCTTTCGAATACGGCAAAACTGCTAAAAATTGGCGAAGCATCACTTTTTTAGTTAAAAATTAAATAGATTCTGTCATGTGGGTCAAAATGAGTTATTTGGTTAGCGAAAAGATTTTAATTTTGACATCTTTTGGGGGGTAGATGAGAAATATAACCATTTTTACAGTTGAAGGTTAAAACGCGTTAATATGTATAAAGGCTTTCCGTGAATGAAAATAATAAAAGATGGCGGATCGGGTCTGCCGGATCCAGCTGTGAGGAACGTTCTGGTTTCAGATGTATATCAGATATTTTTATGTAAAGAACTGAATTAAATCATCTAGCACTATCTGGCGACGCAATTGCCATCGTCATTGATGGCGGGATCTTTAAATCATCATATGAAAACCCCAGAGGATGTAAAGTAAAATTCTAAAACATAATGAAAAAGTTAAAGATAATAACGCACTAGCTGACCAAACCAGCGCTGCCCAGAAAAACTCTGAATGACAGCCAATAAACTCTCTCTCTCTCTCTCTCTCTCTCTTCCTCTCCCTCTCTCTCTCTTTCACACTCTCTCCCTTTCCTTAGTTGCTTCAGTTACATTGCCCATCATTTTTGACATTTTATTTTTCACCCTTTCTCACCGCACCTTTCTATCAGGGCTAAACTTGGACTGAAGGGGCGTCAGGAGAATCAGTATTCATCTCGGCAACCTCAAAAACTATGGATTAGACACTAGTATCTATCGTTTTCTGTTATTTTTACATGTCACCACCTTCCCACCCCTTCTCATCCCACCTTCCTATGAGGACTGAACTTGGGCTTGAAGGGCATCTTAGTAGCTCCATCGTTCAGTCACTGACCACGAACAGTTACTGATTTTAGTTTTAAAATCATCAGTAGATAGGAAGAAACATCTTGGAAGTAGCTCGACTTCTTCAAGTTCTGTTATTTTTCCCCCCCCTCTTCACCCACAAGTGTACCCTTATTCTCAGGCATTCGGCAAAACTACTGTATATTTAATCTTTTGCTTTTAAGATCATGAATAATCCATCGTAAAATCTTCGATCTATTAGAGTAATCGGATTTAAACCTACCAGAGTCTGTAGTACACTTTCCGAGGCACTTCAGAATCACAGAAAATTGCAAAGCCATTCACAAAATAAATTTGCTATTTTCTTAAAAGCGCTTTCATCGATGCTGTAAGAATTCAAATGGAAACAAAGTGCACTTCTTCAAATTAAAATTGCTACCAAGCTCTCCATACCGAACCCCAGCACTGGAATTGGAGCCATCTATAAAGATAAAACTGGAGTTCATATGCTCAATGCAGTGTTGCATAAAAACAGAATGAATCTCGTCTTAATAACTATTAAGTGCTCACGAAAGGAAACTTCAAAACCTAGGCTTTGAAATGCCTTACTAAGGGGGCGTAAGAAAAGGACAGCCTTATTGAATATGGGAAGAATTTGCATACAAAGAAGGTTGATTATCTGCAAACGAATCCAGTGTGACGCCCTCTTGTCATTACTTTACTTCATGATTTCAACTGTTGTAATATCAGATCCACGATGACCAGCCATTCGCTCGGTATTCTTTGTTCTTCAGCGTTATCGAAAAATGGGTTATTTTCTCTCTTTCCTCCTTATCTGACTTTCTATCTTTCTCTCGATCGTCCGTCGAATAAAAGAGAAAATAGGAGGTGGTCACTTCCATGCCTCCGTAATCCTATTATCACACAACCTGCTCGCCGGGAAATTCCTTTTCTTCACCCAGTGCGCCTAAAAAGAAAGAATTAAAAAAGTTTACCTGGGCCCCGATAAATACGAGAGAAGGCTGCTCCGAGGGAGAAACAGGCAGACCAAGGCTGATTCGATTCTTAACCCCAACTATTAAGGCAATTTGCGGTTCATTTATTCCACCTGATTACATGGATTGTCATCGGACATTAGAACAGAGACACAAAGGATCTCGGCAACGGGTTACGTGGTCACGAAGCTCAGGTATAACGCTCGGTCCTCATTGGCCGCTGAAGCTTATTTAGCCAATCAGGATCTCTTATCGATTCGATGGCCTTAGTGGTCCTAGATTTAGGATTTACATTTTCAGAATAACGCAGGCACGTGAAAAAGTCAAGGGAGACTTAAAAGTGTAATTCAATACGGGAGCAATGGTCCGGCCGGAGTTTAATTCTAACCTTTCTTGGTGATAATATCAAAGCTGATATTCAATCTGCTTGTCTGAGAGAGAGAGAGAGAGAGAGAGAGAGAGAGAGAAGAGAGAGAGAGAGAACTTAAATAAAACGTGGAGAACTCGAATGAAAAATTTCAACCACCTAGCAGGTCGTAACATCAGAGCAGTCATTGGATGACTTCATTAAAAACAGATAAGACTTTGAGGAATCTCAGGAGACTTTTAAAGGAATATGTGGAGGAACACTTTATCCCATATCTTCCAGGTTTTGATCAACACTATCACTGGCTGGCTCTTTTATGTTTAGCAGTGCTTGGTTTATTTTTAATTAAACTTTTAGAACTCCAATGTATCATCTAGTATTTTTTTTTTATTCCTTTGCTGGAGTTTCAAGGTATTATTCAGCTTTTCACCTGAATCATGGTATTATTTTTCGATAAACTTACAGGTATACGTCCAAACTGCTATTACCATGTTACTAAAGAACGCTATTCAATTTCTTTTGTAAAAATTTCAGATCAAATGCAAAACACAACTGCGTCATATCTTTTTTTTTTTATTGCAGGTCTATAATATATGACTGAGAGTAAATACTAAATAATTTCAATCTTCATATTATTTTAAAACTTACAAAAGCAGGTTGACACTGATTAACATAAAATATAAAATATCATACATATATATATATATATATATATATATATATATATATATATATATATATATATATATATATATATATATATTTAAACATGTGTCTATATAGAAATATGTATGTATGTATGTGTATGCATGTATGTATGTATGCATAAACGATCATACAAACTACAAACTTATACTCTATATTTGTAGATTGCTTACATGTGAATGAGAAACAACGCATCGCACACTGCTTCCCACAAAAAAAAAATAACAATTATATATAATTTTGTTGGCGTTGAAAACGTCTCCAAGCTAAATGTCTCGTGTTCCATACTATGTATCTGTTAGCTGTCATTTCATTTCCTGATCTTCTACCTTGAGGTACACATTAATATTACTGGTAATATCAGTCTTGAGAGAGATTCTTTTCATTTCATCTATAATTACGCCGGTACGGCCTCTGTGAAGCTTGGAATTAGTTTTCTCGTGGAAGGGGCGTTCTCAGCCTCCAACGATTACTCTATGCGGAAAGGAGGACTGACCTTAACTGCTTGGAGCAAACACTGCCTTATGCAGAAGGCTTTTGCCATTTTCGGTTTTGCTGTCAGCAGTGTTACCAATGTAGCAAATCTCCTTATACTGCTTAGCAAACTCTTAGACTTTTCAAACCGAATCACACACATATTTGTTGAGTGAGTGGCCGTACTCATAAAAAGTGATACAAACATACACACACATATATATATAGTGTGTGCGTGTTTGCGTATACACAGTACTTACACACTACATTAAACTACACGCCTCATCGCGTTAAAGTAGGTAGCTCCTGAGGGAGTTATCCTCCAGGTTTTCTGCGCGTATCTTTAGATGAGTTGCTAACCCCAAAACCATCTCCACTGTGACATCCACCCTCCACAGTCGCCAACTTTGTTTAATATCGAATTAAGACCCTAGCGGCCGATGCTTCATCCCAGGAAGGTTAAGCATAAAACTCAGATTTGGCGATGCAGTTCATTTCCTAATAAACTGATAGCTTTTGAAATTCGTAGTCTCAGTTAGTTATTGCACCCATGGGTTGCACGCAGGGATGAATGAACTACCGAAAAAACTGTTTCTATGAAAGCAAACTGCCTGATCGGGACTGAAAACTACGAGACTGGCGTTAGTCGATAAGTGACGGGACGTGATGTGTGTGGCCACATATATTTTTGAGAGAAGAACTTCTTCATCACGTGCTACTAAACAAATATTTGCACTGCCACTGAGATTCAGGCAACGAGGATATATTTCCTTTTGAAGCACCCTATCACCCTACCTGGGAGCCCTACGAGAGCTACGCAGACACCTAAAAACAATGTTTTACGTAATAACACCTCTTCCTTGCTATTCACAGTAGACGAGTACATAGTGATATATACAGAACAGAGCAATAACAACCTATAAGGCCCAAATCCTTATAAAATTAAACAAACATGGCCTCTTCGGCCATTGGTCATGTCCATGAAGGATAATGATCTGGGTTTAATCCGTCTCAACAATAATCACTGGTTGTACCCATCCTATCGAGTTCCCCTACCGTATCTTCACCAGCCAAGAATAAACGCTCTCTTAGGCAAAATCTCGGTGGCGGGGGGGTTGGGCGGGATATTATTTCGGGGTACCAGGGCGGCGTAAACTGGGACATCTGATGAGAGAGAGGTGGAGATTAAGGGGAGTGCGGTGGGAGGGGGCGGACTCTGGAATGCAAACAGCCTCGCGGGTCTCTAGGGTTAGGAGATAGTGGCTCCTAGGCATGTAATTGACACATGAACTCATATAAGTTACGACGCACTAAAACTGTTTCGCAATCGATGCAAGGACGCGTACTGAGCTTTGCAGATGAAGAAGGGGGTGAAAACCATTCAGTAATCTGCGGAGTTAATAGTTGTTTATCCGGGGCTTCAATTAGCCGTTACATTTCTCTCAAATCTAGCTTACGGGTACATACACACACACATATACGTACATACATCTGACTTTCCATTTTCTATTGTTGGTATAAACCTGAAAAGATTCTTTTAATCCAAAATGAAATTCCAAGTATCAACATGCCTGATAAAAGAAAATGTAAGGTTAAAGCCCACAGACAACCTTGCAAAATTGTACAAAATGTAACGCTAGGCTATTTTTTTCATCACAACCGGGGCATCCTTAAATATAACACCGACGAGAAGAGTCATATTTCAAAAGAAAAAAAGATAGATCAAACGGTATCCGGAAAACACATTACCCGTACGCAATCCTTGTTAAAGATTGCGGTCATCTTTCGATGGCCTGAGGTGAGGTTCCTTGTCTTTTTTGTAGCAGACAGAGAGCCATTAAAGGCAGCGAGCAGCAGTGTTGCACAAGATGCGGCATGATACCAGCGTGGTTTACTGTTGCAAAAAGTTAAAAGTTTCTTCTACTTCTGCATAGAAACAGAGTAATTAGGAATCTTATCGCAAGATACATCGGACGAACTCGCACAGCACTCCATTAACTCTACTGGACTTGTGAGGAGAGGTTTCGGGTAGGAGTGTGGGACAGGAGGTCGGATCGGGTGAGGAGGACCCGAGGTGCAGGCAATTAGTACGTGTCGTTATGATGCTCATCATCGCTCCAGAACGAGGACTGCGGGAGGAGGGGGAGGGAGGTGGTGGGGAAAGGGAGGGGTGATACTCCGTGCTGAAAGCTGGCAAAACGCTCTGGGTTAAGTACAAATGAAGGATAAACTTCCTCTCTGATACCTTCATTATTCATATCTCACGGATGTAAGGTCATATGCAGAGATAGATTTCATATGGTTAATCTTAAACCACACTACCTGGCCCCTTTTTTCTCCTTACCAATAAAAAACGTCCATGAGAGATCAGTGACATTTGTGAAAGATTGGGGCTGACTGAATGTGAATGGGACTCGAAATATTTATTAGATAAATGCCAGTCAGATATGGAAGAATTTCATACTAACGTGGCAACATTTGCCTTCAAGACGGTCATCAGCCAAACTTTTTTACTTTTTCTTAATTATTTTTAAGGTCACAAGACCGATTTATCTGTGCAAGAAATAAAGCAGTACTGAGGAAAGAAGAATAAAGGGGTCTCTCCCCCAAAAAACAACATTACGATCTCTGAATTCATGTAAGACGAACTGAGACTCTCAACATAGCAAAGATTACCAGAACGAATGATGGAAGTGGGATACGGATGAGAGGGCTTGGTTATTTTCGTATGTGTAAGAGATTCAGGTCATAGCATTACAAGAAAAGAGGCATCGATGCATCAAGAACACCGGTTCTCATGAAAGGGAGGTTCGTTAATTCACCAACATCAGCAATCGAACTAGCCGCTTAAACCTTTCAGTCAACCACATCAAAGTTGAAATATTCAATAAATGCTACTTTCGTACAACGCCAAATAAAACAAGAAAATTGTCCTCGAGACAGTAGTGACATTGTTCATAAAATCCCTGTATCGACTGTGATCCATTTTATTTATTTACGACAGAAAAGTAAAAAAAATAAATGTTAGGTTAAATCAACATGAATATTCAGCTAGAAATGACTAAAAAAAAATAATGTTCTTTCTGTACACCTAAGTGAAAAATTACATAGGATTAACTGGCGCCATAGTAGTATGATTAGAGGATGTAAAAATACTGTGTCCAGAAATCTCATAGAATCTGCACTGACACAACCAACAAAGGAAATAATAATTTCAGCCAAGGTCTATAAACTCTTGACCTTATTCTGTACATGATGTTCGAAGGCGATTTGAAAGAGAAACTAAAGAATGTCAGCATTCCTGGCAAAACCTCACCTAAAGAATTAATCTAACTGTAATGACCTTTGTAAGCATTAAAATGGTTATAAACCCCTTTTAACCTTATGTATTTGTTTGAAAACCGAGCCTTCTTTGTAATGGCAAAAGATCATGCACTCTGGTGTTTCACTTTCCGCCTGGCAACATACTCTGTTTTATATTACATTGATATTCCCGTGACAGAAGCTATACCAACATATCTCATGCGTCTTTCTCTGCTTAACTGCGAATAGCTCCGGAACAAGTTAGCCTTCAGGACTCCAGAAAGTTTTTAAGAATGAGGCTGCTAGCCCCATACTCTGAAGAGAAAGAGAGAGAGAGAGAGAGAGAGAGAGAGAGAGAGAGAGAGAGAGAGAGAATGTCTGGTGACTGCACAGTAGAATAAAGAACATAACCCATCATAACCGTCGAACCCAGGACCCTCAGTGCAAGAAAGAGTCAGGACGTACCCAGTCACACACTAAAATTGCAGCATCACATCAGTGTTCTTAGATAATGAGATGACAATGATGCTGCATCTTTCTCAAGTGTCACTGGATGTCCTTCCTTTTAGGGATTAGTAACTGGAAGGGGACAGATGATTACAACTGGGCGTTACCGGCACAGAGCAGGTAAAAAGTACAGTAAATCTTTGGCCAGATTAATTTGAATTAGATGCGCTTCCTTCAAGTTTGTAAATTCCACACCACTTAATCAATTCGTGAGGCGGAATAATTCCTTTTTTACTGTCCCGATATTATCATAAATATAAAGAAATTTTTTAAAAACTAAATGAATTATCAGACTTTAAAAACCTAAATTAACTATCAACAAAAGTGTTTGAAACCTACTGGTGGTAACCACAGCATACAAACATGCATGCACACACACACACACACACACACACACACACATATATATATATATATATATATATATATATATATATATATATATATATATATATATATATATATAAATATAATGTATATTGTCACAAACGGGCCCTTTACAACTTGTGCTGTTGACAAACTGGACCATAATCCAAGTGCCACAACTACACAAACATCCTTCCACGGGACAGGCATATCTTTGTTTCAGCATCCGGGCACTGACGAAAAGGGTGAGGACACCCGCCTCCACCAAACTAAGTTCAACACCAGCAGCTGTCGAAGATGAAGACCTGCAAATTATTGAAGAGTTCGTGGTGCTAATGTGCGACAGAAGCGGTTCGTATAAAAATGTAAATGAGGCTAGACTTGATCTCTTTGCAAGGAAGCAAAGCACACAGGACATTAATCCACTACGCACCAGCATCGATAATACAGCGTCTATTCAATTGCGTTACCAGCTCATCTGAGGAACATGTCAGGAGTGGGCGTAGATGTGCTTAAGAATAAGCTCGACAAATATCTAAGCTGCATCCCGGACCATCCAAGATTGGAAGATGCAAAATATACCGGAAGATGCACTAGCAATTCTCTGGTATATAAGGTCTGTAAGGTAAGGTCTGGATGGTAGAGTAGAAAGAGAGCAGTCATTCAGTTACATGAAAAATAGACGTAAGGAAAACGCTTAGAAAAATGGAGCAGAAAAATCTGTTGAAAAAAATATTGCGTCTGAATCAGCATCAGATAATGAATTGAAGTCAAACGTTAATCTGTCATTAATCGGTTACTGTTATCTGGATGCTTTCGAGGCGAACAATTTCACAAGAACTATCGAGCATTATGAGCATAAGCGTCGTAACTGATACTAGTGGAAATGGAGTCTTTAGGATTACTGATCCTTTAGAGACATTATATTCAGGCTGTGTGCTCCAGATCTTTTGAGCAGAGAGAGAGAGAGAGAGAGAGAGAGAGAGAGTTTTGGTGTCTGTTGAATTATCTGACCAATCACGAAGGTACAGACAAGTGAATGGGGGGGGAAAGGAGTGCAATAAAAAAAAAAACACACACACATACACAAATCAAAGCAGTAATATCCATAGGTACTTGAGCTATTACGAACTGCCCCTACTGAATCTTTGAAAATCATAATAAAGTTAAAAATTGGATAAAAAGATCCAGATGTGAAAATCTGCCACGACAACAAGGAAAGATTTCGTACCTAAAAATATTAGTTAATTGAACTCTCACAAAAACTTCGACATATAAGGTAAAGATGGTGGAGGAGGAAGGAGGAATAAGCGGAGGAGGAGGAGGAGGAGGAGGGGAGGAGGAGGAGGAGGGGAGGAGGAGGAGGAGGGAGGGGAGGAGGGAGGAGGGAGGAGGAGGAGGCGTGGGCGTGGATTAATGGGGTGGAGCGGACAAGCAAGCGAAAGGTGGACCACAGCCCCACCGCCCCAAGTAAGGCTTTATGAAGTTTTGGAAGACGGCTGGGGGGAGTAGGCGTTACCTCTCTCTTGATTGTACACCTGTTGAGTTACCTGAAGGTGTTTACGTGTGCTGGTGAGCGCGTCTGTACATAGTACCTGAGCAGAGAGGTAGGTACGATGAGCTCAAAGTGTCCGAGATAACGTTGAAAGGTAGACAGCCACAATGCTACGGAAGTCTGACCCGACATGACGGATCTTCAAAGGTAATGCCTGGAGAGACACGTTTCCTCAACAAAAAAGTAATTTTTTTTTTTTTTTTTTTTTAGTTCGAAGAAAGGAGAAACCTTTATTCTTCCCGAGCAGAGTAAAAATTCCGTTTACCGAATAGTCGGATAAAAGCACACCGCAAATTGCACATGGAATATTTTGTTTAGATGCTCGATGGGCTGATATTCTTGGCAGCATTTATAACGGAAAAATTTCAAATTCTTGCCGTAAAAAAAAAAAAAAAAAAAAAAAAACTTTACTAGTACAGAAACGCTAACGCTTGAGGTTATTAAAAACAGGATGGTTAGAACAACGAGTTATGCTCATTTGACTGTCACTTTGTCATGATTTTGGACCTCAAAAACGCCCTTGAGAAAATTCCCATAAAGGGGAACTTCCGTGGACGTCCCGTGTAAATGCACTTTGTTGGACAACTGCGGGCACTTAAAACATTTACACGCAGAGAACACATGAAGTGCGATTAAAATCCCACTCATTTTGTGCAAATGTTAATCCAGGTGGAGTTTCTAATTGCAAACGCATGCGTGTAATTGCTTAATTATAGCTGCGCAAGGAAACATTACTCACTGTAACAAATTTCTGAGCCATTTCCGCACGAGCTAATAGCTTCAACGGAATGAGTTGTATTTTGTAATTATAAAAGCTCCAAGACAAGAAATAATCTAGATAAATCTACTTAGGAATAATTCATTAAGAATGATTAACTAGACAGTCGCTATATACTTCATGTTATGAAAGATTACACCCGAACAAGATAAATAATTAATCTATCAAGTCTGCCTGACAGTTTCCGATGATTCGAGTTTTAGCAAGGAGTGGAACTGCAAGACTAGCTTCTTCAGTGTTAAAGCCCAAGAATTCATACCAATTTTTTCTTTCTTAAGGTTTCAAATGTATTTGTAGCATAAACGAAAACGACTTTCCTATGACATATCGCACATAACTAATAACTGCTTCCGCCACTGGCGACCAACATGAAAGTCAAACAGATGAAGGGAGACAAACATTGTATTCACAACTGCGCCTTCATTCAATTAAATAAAAATTGTTATGATAGTACTTGCTTTAGAGGTAAATAGAGGTAAATTCTCGAGAACATTTAAAGTAATTAACCTTTTGAAGGACCCTGTTATCCTTCATTTATTTGGAGGCCGAGAGGGCACATAGGTAAGAGACCTTGGCGCACCCACGCCAGAAGGAAAAGCAAGGTACAAAAGGGGTTCAAAACGGTTAATTTTTAGGGCGAAGCACCACAAAGATAAGCAATCCCGGTGGCTCATAATTTTTCTAAAAGATAATAGATTTATTTTTTATGTAAAAAAAAGTTCATCTGAAGACAGCTAAAGGCATTAAAAATATCACTTACAAAGAGATGCATTCAAACATATCCATTACATCGCTAAATTTAAAAGCAGAAGCTACTTGCAGAATTAAGACTGAAAGTAACTCTAATGATGATCGGGTTACTTGATGATGGAAATACTGCTCTAGTAAAAAATAACATTCTCGTTGGAACGAAGGAGACCGCACAGAATATCCTGCGAGAGCATAACTTACCAGGATTTTGACGAGGAACATTACTAAGAGGTAAACTGAGGTTTTAAAGGACGCCAAGAAAAAGTAGGCAAAACACTGAATAGCAGAATGTTTCATAGACCTCTGTCTGAATTTCTCAAATGCTGAAGCCTTCCAGCAGATATTTAAATCGTCAAAATATAAATGTCTGATTCCTCAATTCTTGCTGAGGACAGAAAACGGTATATGGAATATAAAGCTATTGGAGCGGCTTCTGATGCTGTCCTAGAGTAAGACCGGTCAGAGAAATATACCTTAAATATAACAGCAATATCTCCAGTAGCGACAAACAAGGCACTCAGAAGCAGCTGATATCAGTTATGATAACAATTGGAAAAAGCTGACCTGAAAATGACCGAGTGTTGTATTATACGTCAATATGAATATTTCACAGCAGACTTACGAACAAAGACTGAAAAGAAAGAAAATACTATCTGATCAAGCTTATTCTGAAAAAAAAAAGAAGGAATGACTATTCCTTAACAAAACCTAGGTAACTGTGGAACAAGATTTGTTAACAACTATATGATAAATTGTGTTGATACCCACAAAGTTCCTCATATCAATTCATATTTCTTCGGCCACATCGATATTTTCGTAATCGAATTTCCGTTCCCAGCGCTCAAGATGTAGGCGGTAAGATAATTCAGAAATTAAACGAGGCATATTTTATTTTTAAACATAATGTCACCACCTGTGGCGCGGACCTATTTGATATTTGACCTCACTGCGTAAATACTTAGCGCCGGTGACACAATTTCCATCACGCCAAATTCAGTCTAACCCTAATGAAATAAGGTGCATTTTCAGGTTGAAAGATCAACCTTGAGCTCAAATACTCTATAGAAATCAACATATTCAAACATAGCCTACTGACAACCATTTATTTTGGCTATGGATGAGAAATAAATAACACACACACACATATATATATATATATATATATATTATATATATATATAAAATATATATATATATATATATATATATACATATATATATATATATATATATATAGATATATATATATATATATATATATATATATATATATTATATATATATATATATATAAGCAAAATGATATTTTGAATAAGGCCAGAAAATAAAACTGAACACACATGCTATTTTCTCCTCTTGGTTCATTCAATTTAATCGATGAACTGTTATATTTATATTGGTTGCATCAATACTCTGTGTATGTACATTCATATACATATGCATATTTAGAGGATTACTAGGAAACCCGTAAACACGAGATTAATCTTGATTATCGAAACATCTGCATACCTATGCATAAACAAGGCAATGTTCAATGGTGCTTATTTCCTAATAATTTAAGATAGTATGCTTTTGCAATCGTCGTCGTTCAGGCTGTTATAAAAAAATGAGGGTGGGTGCCAGAAGTCTTTTTAATTCTGGCCAGTGGTCGCTCAATATACAGGAAGATAAGGCTTACAGGAAGAAAAAAAGATGCCTCATCCATCACAGTATAACTGTTTCCACTGAAAGTGATGAATGGGCTAAAGAAATATGGCACAAGTCTAATCTCATCCATTCTTAACCTTTAGTAGCTGGGCTATAGATGAGTTTGCAACCCAAATACGAGTCGATATTTCATACAGAATAAAAAAATACGTCTTTAGTAAGCCTACATCTTATTTGCAAAGCTTATCTTAATACGAGACTTCGAGCAAATGTGCTAAATTTAACACCGCGCTGCAATGGAATTTATAACTAACATTACACTGTGATATCCGAAATGTCAGCCCCGTGTAAAACTATCTCATATTGAAAAATAT